>NC_064286.1:55894070-55956248 GCF_019186545.1 Solanum stenotomum
AACCATTGCATGTATATAGTAAAGTTAATGTTTATTTTCATTAACAATCATCATTTTTTGGGCCAGATAGAGCGATTGTTGCAATATAATCCAAAATTATTTAGAGCAACTTTCACGTATAACAAACATAAAAATTACATTTGTATGTTAATCTATAATTTGCATAATTGTGCTCCATAACAATTTTTATGTTTGCTATGAAGCTTTTAATTTGTATAATTCGCTACAAACATCCAATTTTATACAAATTGTTCAGTTTTGTATAAATTCATTTATACATTGTAATTTGTATAATAAGATTTGTATTTGTATAATTATAAGTGTATAGGACGAAAATATATGTATTTGTATTTGTATATACACTTTTCTCTCGCTTTATACAAACACAAACACATTTTATACTGAAATGTATAAAATGACTAATTGTATACCGAAAATGGCTAATTGTATACCAAATCAGATGGCAAAAAAAGGGGATGTTTGCTGCGAATTACAATTAAAATAAACTATGGCTATAACATTTAATTTGAATTAATAATTTGCTATTTATACAATTTTCTCAATACCAGTTACCACTATATCACCTCATTAATTTCTCACTGCAGGCCTTATACTACAATCCCCAACCCAATAAAGTTTTGGGCCAAGGATATGACGAGTAACAAAAATTTGTAAAAATTTCACTAGTATCCTGGAAAAATTACCTAAATATACATCATTTATTATCATATTTTTCCTACCATTTTAAAAAATATCAAAAATTTCCTTTTTTGCTCCCATCATTTCTTTTTTTCGGATACATTAATTTGAAATCTCCTACCCATGATTTCCTTCTTTTTTTCACTCCACATATCTCTCGACAATTACTTTCATTTATCTATTTTTGAATTTCAATTTTTTTCTCTTTTCAATTATGATTTCAAGTTATTCAACAAGTAGATTTCTTTCAATCACTTCAATTTTCGATTTCTTTATTTTTTTTTTTAAAAAAATCATTTTAAAAAATTACTGAATCTTTTACTCCCGGTCTCTTTATGGAATAGGGGTGGAAAAGACTTGCTAATGCACAAAGTTCATCTTGGAGTGCATTTGGAATAGTTCCATGAATTTCTAATGGCGGTCTTAATACACTTCATTCTGTTGGTTTGATCTTTCAGTTTTTTGGGCTTACTTTCAATGTATCTCACTTATTTTGATTAATAAATTAGTCTTTATTAGTGTTATCACTGATCCGATACATCACTGCTACAATAGCCTTTGTTTTATTCAATGTATCATGTTCATATTTAATGTTCATATTTAAGGTATTAATACATAACTGTAATGTTGTTGAATCTTCGATTAGTGTTTATCATGTTCAATATAAATGTACTTGATACATAAACTTTGTGTTATGTATCACACACCAAAAACACATGCTATTTGGAACAATTACTTGTATAATATTTTATTTTTTTTAAATATAGTATTTCTCAAACAAAATAAGATACATAAATAATANACTGATCTGATACATCACTGCTACAATAGCCTTTGTTTTATTCAATGTATCATGTTCATATTTAAGGTATTAATACATAACTCTAATGTTGTTGAATCTTAGATTAGTGTTTATCATGTTCAATATAAATGTACTTGATACATAAACTTTGTGTTATGTATCACACACCAAAAACACATGTTATTTGGAACAATTACATGTATAATATATATTTTTTTAAATATAGTATTTCTCAAACAAAATAAGATACATAAATAATAATGTATCATGCACTAATTTTTTAGGCATGATATGTAAATTCGAATTCATACTAAATGTATCTGATACATAACAATTACCAAACAATAATGTATCGATCTCAAATCTAAAATCTTATGAACAACAATTCCATCACTTTTGTATCCTTCGTAACTCACCTCGCTAACCCAAAATTTCGACAAAAGTTTTTAAATCAAATCTGAAAAGTTTCTTCGCTGAATAGGGGGGGTCGAAGCATTTTGAAAATTTGAATTTCTTCGTTTTGTTAGGATTTATATATGTATGATTGAAAGTAAGAAGAAACGTAAGAAGATCGAAATATTCATTATTTATCGTATGAAATTTTCGGCTAATGGATGAAACAGAGAGAATGATGAACAAGAAAAGAAAATTAATTTTTGAATTTTTTGGTTTGTTACACTATATGATTAAATCCTTGACAATAATTTGGAATGGGATAGAGCAATTTATGGGATCTTAATTTGATTTTCAATTTTTTTTCCCCCTTAATTAGTGCACAGATGGATACTATGAGATTTTAATTTGATTTTTCAGCTTTTCCCCCCTTAATAAGTGCAACAGATGGATACATATAATGTATCAACAATAATGTATCCGGATCCTTAATTATGTATCCAAAATACCTAAAAACATGAGATTTGTGTAATTAGAAAAAGAATAGGGATAGAAGGTAATTTAGGTTTTACACTATGGGATTTATGTAAGTTATCCATATTTATATTGATAATATTATGATTTATGGTGTATGTATTAGTTATTTATAGAATAATATCAAACAAAGAAATGATAATACCGAACTAATATATACATTATTTTTTTTCTAATGCATTCTACGAAACGACTCCTATTTAGTTTAACTTAAGGCCTAATTAGGTATACCCTGGTTGGTTAGAAATTATTTTCAGAAGAAACTAGAGTGTTTGATAGTTTTTTTTTTTTTTGAATATTCTATAAATTGTTTTTCTTAACCTGGAGGAAAAAAGAAAACTTCAATAGATAACTTGAAGTCAACAAAAAGCAAATGACATTCACTGAATCACTCTTGTTTCAAATAATATAAATTATTGTAGCTTTGGTGTCTGAAAAATTAGCAAAGAAAAATACCATCAAAATATTTTTTGCTGATCACTCAATGTTTTAAGCAAAGAGATTATTATTAGCACAATAGTCACATTATTTATATTATTCATAAATATGAATGTCTAATGTGAGAACAAATAGATTAGTATTTGCACAATAACCACGTTATTATTTTCACGGCTATCATAAGCCTACTAAATAATTGAATAAAGCAATACAAAAAAAAAATGGATACAAGAATATGTAATTGCAATTGCTCAAATTTTTGCTCCCAATTTTAGACATTTATAATTTAGTATGCAGGAGTGTAATAATAGCAGTACACTAAATGCTCTTATGCTCCCAACTTTAGTGATTTGTAATGCTTTTCCAACTTCTGCAACATATTTTAGTCATTGCATTTTCTTCTGGTGTTTATACTATCATGCACACTATCAAAATAATTAAAAAGAAACATCAATACTAGTCCTCCTGATAATTAGTAACTAACAATTATCGAGACTTACGACTTATTCTTCTTTCCTATGAATTATGGATGCTCCAATTGGAAAGGCATTCATAGTTGGTGATACAAATAGTGGAGGTCGTGGTTGGAGACACGGAGCAGGAGGAGGAATCATTGACTTGATAACAATAGAGAAATGTCGTTATTAAAATGTTATGCATGTGTTAAAGGACAACACCGTTAAGTTCATATAACATTATAAATCAATTGAAACATATTTTATAAATGATGCAACAAGCAGTAGACATTTGAAAAACTTATTAAGATGGGATGATCAGAAACTTTGATATCCAACTCAAACAAATTAGTTGCTTAACTTGCTACAAAGTAATATGAGAAAATAGTTTCTTTTGTGTGTTAAAAAAATTGAATTTTAAAAAATGATCCTAAAGATTTCCTTATTTGTAATGAATTACCGTATCAAAATTTTCATAATAGGTGTACTAATATTTTACACGTACAAAAAAATTTGAACTCGTATTTTAAGATAAATATGAGCAAATGGAGGCAAGACAATGACAAATTACAAGATAAACAGAGGCTAAACAGAAGTATAATACTTTATGAATCAATTAAGCACTATACTTTTATGAGTCAATTAGACCGGAAAAGAAAAAATCAAAATGGAATAGTACAATTTTATACCTTTTTCATGTATTTGCCTTTATATTTTTGAAATATATATTGTAGGATAATGCTACTAAAGAATCTCTTTTCGACATATATGTATCATTTATTCCATTAGATCATTTTTCATAAAACTATACATATAAATATAATTTTACTATTAAAAAATATTTAGATCTAGTTGATAGGGAAATTATGTTGCATGGAGCATAGGGTGTTGGTAAGCAAGAATTCACATATTCAGAAGATGAAAGTTATGAAAATGAGAATGTTGCAGTAGAGGTGTGGAATACCAGGATAAATAGGATTAGAAATGAAGCTATTTGGGATAAGGTAGGAGTTGCCTCAGTGGAGAACAAGAAACGTGAAGCGATATTGGAATAGTTTAGACATGTGTAAAGGAGATATGCATAATTTCATAAATATAAGGGCAAATACATACAAATATAATGTGGAAATGTGAGAGGTTGACTATGGATAATTTCAGGAGAGGTAGAGGTAAGTTGAAGAAGTATTGGGGGAGGTGATTAGACAAGATATCGATGTAGTTGAAGCTTACTAAAGACGTGACCTTAGATAGGAGATTATGGAGGATATAGATTAGGATAGAAAATTAGAAGGTAATAGAGCATTGTCTCGCTTATCCTTTGATAGTAAAGTGTTGTGTTACTTATCCTTCCAAATTTGATATTGCTAGTCGTAGTATCTTGTCCTTAGATTTCTATTACTATTTACTGTATCTTGTATTTTAATTATCGTACTATTTTATTGTAGATAGTATTTTCAGAATGTTTTATCATATTTGACCAACTGTGCATCATATCTTAGAGGCTATGCATCATTGTGATGCTTCAAATCAACTATACTTTAATAAATTTCCATAAATTTAAAATTATAAATCCGTCTCTGATTATATTTCAAATCGATTTCATTTTGCCAAGTGACAAAAAGAGAGGATAAATTAGATCGGAGAATTTGTAAGTTAATCATGCAAGTTTAGAATTATGACAACAAAAGATTCCTTCTTAATTGTTATGATTATCGTTTGTTTCTATGAGCTAATTAATGACGATTTAGAGGAAGATCAGAGAAAAAAAACGTGGGCTTAATTCACAATTTTAACTTTTCTAAATTTTATCAGACTTTTTGTTTTACTATTACTAGACTCAAAATTTGTTATTTATATTTGTTTAGTAAATTTTCTTATCCATCTATCAAATTTGAATCAAAATTATTTTATTTTAATGAACTCAAAATATATCATAAATATGCATATTTGCAGCAAAGATAATGTAGTATATAGGTAGTACAATATATATATATATATATATATTTATTTATTTTATTTTATTTTATTATTATTTTATTTTTTTATCTTAGTTGATATTTACGCTTTTTAATTTTGGATATACATAAGTATTTAAAGTACTATAAAATTGAACAGTAGGCACATGTGACCTACGTGACACAATAAATGTAGGATGTCATATAGAACACGAAATACTGCGTAGGACATGTGTATCTAATTGTTCAACTCTATTCAAGTTTAAATGTCTACTTATGCATATTCCAAAATAAAGGACATAAATATCTAACGAGACCAAGTTAAAGAGCATATTTATGACTTATGCCTAGTATATATAGCGGTTGGAATGTGATAACAANCCCCCCCCCCCCCCCCCCTCCTATTGATGAAAAGGGACGAAAATGTTCTAAGAACGTTTTTTTCACCTATTAAATCAATTTTTACCCTTCTTTCCTTTATTGAATCAAAAATATCTTTAACGTATTATAAATGACTTAAACGTGCTTCTTCCGCCTATTAGATCAAATATGCATATTTTCAAAATCTAAATTACCCTTCAATTAATAACTCAATTATATGCCATTTGATTAAATACGTAATCTTTATTTATTGGTTAATGTAGGTGTGTCTTTTGGTGTGGGGGTGGGGTGGGGATGGGTTATAGCAAAAAATATATGTTTAAAAATATTTATTAAAAGGGAGATCAGGGTTTTTACATACTATCCATTGCGAGTTCTAATAGTAAAATCAAGATTTTTAATAAGGGGATTTAAAATATGAAGAAGTCAAAGAAGGTTAAACATTTATTGTACTATATACATAAAAAAAAAAAAAAAAAAATATATATATATATATATATTATAAAGCGAAAGTGAAGTACAAAGGTGCGTGGAAAAAGACGTTTAAAGCGGAGAAAAAACCTCCATTTACCAAATTTACCAGTCTGGAGTGAAAAGGCGATTCATTCCTTAATCTTTAATTGCGTAAAAAAATAATGATATAATTATAGAAATCCGAGTTATCAAAGGATTTCTACAATTATTTCTAGTATGAAATGAGTTAATCATTCACTTTAATATCTTATTGAACAAAATGATGATACTGTTCCTCCATTAATCAAGAATTTCGATATTTAAGAAAAAAATTCATTAAAGAAGATTCTAGTTGAAATGTGGATCTTTGACTATATAGCTAGCTACCAAAGTCAATTCCAGTTTGAATTAATTACCTTTGATTTCATTAAATACTGCATTCTGCAGCAATACAGTTGTAAGTAGTATATCTCTGACTCTCTTATGTACACAAAATGCTAAAAAAAGTGAGCTGGTGCATTAGTTTGGGGTCTAGTAAAGAATCAGACCACGACAGCAGAGACGAAATTAGAATTTCAACTTTCGAGTTGTAGAGCTTAGAACGATTGATTTCAATAGTTAATAATTAGATTCTAAATTTTAATATGTATACATATTTTCAATACAAATACATAATTAAACAAAAAAATACTAAATTCAATTGAACTATTAGCTAGGCTTCTTCCTCCGCTGCATGCACAAGGGTCTACTAATACAGCGTTATTCTGTATTTTATTTATAAAAAGTCTTTTTTACGATTTCAATTTGTGACCTCCTGATAACGTGAACATCCAGAGTGCAACACAGATGTAGTGGGGAGTAGAGTCCACAGTCCACACTATATTTTTATGTCATCACCACTCATGAGCATTCAGCCAATTATGATAAATAATGAGTGGTTCATGGCTTCCACTCTATCTGTCTATTCCAGCTTCTTTCACTTGGCCCTTTCCTTCAAAAGTTGTTAATAGCATATATAGCAAGTCCCTAGCCAATTAATCAATATTGTTTATTCTGTATATTATATAAATATGTCATTTAACTTAGTTTTAAATTATATTTATGTTTTCTAACTTTAGGTGTGCATAAATACACATTTAAACTTATATAAAATTGAACATATAGATAAGTGGTAATTTGTGTCTTATGTGTATTATATCATGTAAGACTCATGTGTCTATTTGTTCAACCTTATATAAGTTTAAAAATTTACTTGTGCATAAATGTGAAATAAAGTCAAGTTAAATAACATATTTATGTATCTATTTGTATGCATCTCTGACTAATATATTCCATCGAACACATGCTACTTTACAAGTTTTGATTAATCAAATGAAATCACCTGATGTTTTTTTTATAACCCTCATCTTTGAGGTTTGTCTCATCTCATTGATCACTAGACCAACCTTAAATTTTATTTTAGTGCCACTACTAGTTAAACAAGACATGGAAACTTGGTCTCTTTCCATTATTAACTTTTATTTTGTTGATATTTTATAGTTACTAGGGTTTTGGATCTATGTTATAATCATCAAAGAGCAAAATAGACCGCTAAATCTGTCCAGTTGTGAATTGGATTCCTTTGCTTTTAGCCATAAGAGTGTTTGGTGTCTGAATAATTCTTCATTTGTACCAACAATGATTGTAGTGGAGTGACAAATACTCCTTCATTCTTAATCAAGAGATCTAAGATTCAAGTCTCCTTGGGTACGGTATCGCCTTTGTTAGGTAGCGTTTTATCCCCAATGTGAAACTTCCCATCGCGAATCCAAATTTAGTCAAGCTTCAATATGATGTACTGGACACCGGGTGGGAAATAAAAAAAAATATGCATTTGTACTTTTTAACCTGAAGGAAAAGGGAGGATAACTTCCATGGACAGCTTGAAGCCAACAAAAAGCAAATGACATTTACTGAATCACTATCATCTTACTTTAGATGTGATATCTTTGGTGTCAGGAAAGAATTCATAATAAGCAAAGAAAAAAAACCTATCAAAATATTTTATTTCTTGTCAATGAATTGTACAAACTTTCATCACAATGAACTCTAACAAATGCTAAAAGAATAAATGCACACCATAACAAACCACCACAAATATGAATGGCTAATGTGAAAGCTAAAAGATTATTGTTTACACAATAACCATGCTACAATTCACATTGCTATCATAAACCTACAAAATAATTGAATAAAGCAACACCAAGAAAAAGGAGTGTGGTTGGAAGAATATATAACATCAACAAAACAAGAATGTGGACATGTGAAGCAGAGCTTGTGTAGATGGGAAAAATCAGGGTCTGTACTCAGTTTCTAGTGTAGGTTGTGTTCGTGTTACAGTAGCAGCCGGTGCTTTTGTGCTCCCGACTTTAGTCATTTGTAATGACTCTCCAACCTCCGTAGCCCTCTCCATTTGTTGCATTTTCTTCTTGTGTTTGTACTTGCTCGCACACACTATTAGAAGACCTAAAAGAAACATCAATAATAGTCCTCCTACTATCGAACCAACAATTATCCAGACTTTCGACTTGTTCTTCTTTCCCTTATGATGATTTATGGGTGTTTCTGTTGGAGGGGATGGACCAGGAGCAATTGACTCGATCACAATAGAGAAATGTCCTTGTTGAAAGGTTGTGCAAGTGTTATCTGACAAAACATTGCTGAAATTCAGAGACCCTTGTAAGTCAATTGAAACGCACTTTGGAGATGATCCAACAGGCAACGGCTTGACATCTGAAAATCGTATTGAGATGGGCTGACCGGAAGCTTTGATATCCAACTCAGGCAAGTTAGTTGCTGCCAAGTTTGATGCATCATAAGCAAGAAGACCCAATACAGGAGCTAAGTACATGTAGCCAGATAAGTTGTAATACGTTGAAGAAAAATTGCCCAAATTTTGGTAGACAAGAACAAGCCTCTCAACAAAAGGCTGTTCAACAACACCAACAGGTATTTTAAACTCTTTATACATTTCAAATCCTCGACTCCTTAAGCTGCCACTCCTAAGCCTCAATCCAGACACCTTAATCCCTGTCAAATTTGAGGGGCCATTTCCATCATAGATAACACCTGTTCTAATTCTCGGGCTATCAAATGCACGATAAGCATAATCCTGGAGGAGTGCATCTAGTACCCGTGCAGCCCCTATAGGAAAGTCAGTTACCTGAGAACTGCCTAATCGCGGCAACCAAAACAACCACATTAGAAGGTGAAGCATCGTGAGACTTCCAAGAAGCCTCATCATGCTTCACAACTTCGTTAATTCACACTGCAGATCCACAAGTCACAACAATGTCAATCCGCAAACACACCTTCTTATTCTCGACAACAATATTGACTATGCTTGCTTGCAAGCACCAAAACTAACCAACTAAATCCTACAAGCCCAAAAATTGTCACAACTTATATACTGATAGAGTTCTCAGATCCAAAATGAACCCAGTAAAACAAAACGAAAACTCAACTACTTAAATATCTCAAACAGACTTGAGGTTCACACTTTATGTACTTTAAATTCATTGAAGAATCTGATACTGCAAAACAAATATAACGGTAACAGTATGAAAAAGCAAGTAGACTTGATACTTTAACCCGTTGAAAAGTCGATAATTCCAAACACCTTTTGTGGTAATTCTTGTTCAAAAGTAGACTGGAGTCAAATAATGAACTTGATTCCACTGAAACCAACCCAGATCCATCAATTTACTAACCAATTCCTAAACCCTTAAAAACAATTTTTAATGATTTTTCACAGGGAAAAATGCGAACTTCTTATTCTGTTTGAATGATAAAATGAAAGTTTACCAGGATTGAAATTGACGTCAAACACTTCAGTTGATATCAGAGAAGATAGCTCAGACAGCAGAAGTTGGCATTGTAACAAAAATGGGTCTAGAAAAAATATGAGGAATTACTTCAAATCCAAGTTGGCATTGTTTCAAAAAGTTGGTATTTAGAAAAAAACAAGAAAAGGATGAATGAGTTAGGTATGAAAGAGCAAGGAAAATGGAAATTTTGTTGAAGATGAAGAAGTGGTGTGAGAAGAGGAGAGAGAGGAGAAGTAGTAAAGTGAATGCCAAAAAGGAGAAGAAACAGTGGGATGAAATGTGGAAAAGGGTTAGTAGTCCCCATGTAGTCTAATTAATTAATTTTCCATATTTGTCTAATCTTTAAAAGTAAATTAATTTAGATATTTAAAAATTGTATAAATTGTAATCTTTCTTATATTAATTGACTGTCAATAAATGAAACGTGATAAAGTAAAAGTAAAATAAAATTATGGTATACTCCATGATTGAGCTGTGAATTCTACAAAAAAATGATACTCCATATCTGTTTTTGCAAAGAATAAACTCGGTACTAAATTTTCTAATGATTGAGAAGAGTCTTTTTGGTTGTAATATTTTATTTCCAATTAAATATGTTGTACTTTATTCATATAAAACTAATGTGTGCGCTAGCTGTATAACTAAATATTCTATTGTTACTAATTCTATGTAGACATTTGGTTTAATTATAAAATATTTGCGGTGACAAAAGGAGAACAGAATTTCATGTGACAAATTTAGAGATTTTGAAAGAATAAATCAAAGAAAAAAATTAGGTTGAACTTCAATCATATGAAACTCCAAACGTGGCATGTCTGAAATTAAAATAGGTGAACTTACAAATGTTTATGCATTGCGGATACAGACTTAAATGATGGTCGCAAAATCTTCGAGGCAACCAAGACTATGCTTTTCCCAAAAGATGCCAGCTTGATTTTACATACAAACACCACTGGTAGAAATAAGCATTTTTCTGTATAGGTTTGTTTAGGGGATGAAACCTAACTGGCCATGGGGATAAAAAAAGATATATCTAACTACAACACTATTTCATACATTGTACACTTGAAAGTTCTGTTGATTAATGGACGGATACAAACATTTTCTCCTCGCAAACATATGAACAATAGCCTGCTCCTTGTGTGGAACTGTGTATAGACAATGGCCTCAGAGACTGCGTTGAGCCAATTGGTACTTTCGGGAGCAAACAGATCAGGATTCTGAAATAAGTGTGTCAATATGCTTTTCCATGGATGGGCGTTCAGCTATAGCTGTTCTTAGTGAAATTGGCAGCTTTTGAAGAAACTCCCTCTCATCGACAACAATTTCTTCAGAATAACTGGAAAAAGAGACTAGTTGATCCGTCACCAAATGATTTTAGATCGGCAGGTTTTACTAAAGACCTGCACAGAGGGCATGTCCTTTCCCTCTCAAACCTGGCACCACAAATTAGAGCCATCAAGCAACCAACAAAAAATGCAATTTTCCTAATTCTCATTACAACTATTCCATGGTTGTTTTCTAGGCATTAAATAGGACAAAGAGGAAACAAGTAATTCTTCAGAATCAGGAGAAAACATAATAGCACAATATTAATTTCCAAAACGGTACATCAACAGAAAATGGGTCAACCAAAAACAACGGCAAGGAAGATGCCATCCTATTTCATTACATAATAGATAGCATTGTGTCAATCTAATTTTGACAAGGACGCATAGTAAATAGCCTCTAGTAAAGACCTCCCCACTTCACTTCTGATAGTAAGGCTGAGGGTTCGAGCCACTGAAGGAGCTAATTGGGAAAGGGTAATTGTTGGCTCCTGGGTTGGAGGATGAAGCTTATCATATCAAAGAAGAAACACATCATATATCTACTTTTGCTTGAGTGTTTCTATCCAGTAAAAATTGATAAAACTAAATTATCCTTTTGCTTGGGTCGGAGGGAAGATACTAGCATTAGGCATAATAAAGTCCATTACCAATTCAAGGTTGAATAAGTTCAAAGAAACTGAAGAAAGGGCTATCAAATANGGAGCTAATTGGGAAAGGGTAATTGTTGGCTCCTGGGTTGGAGGATGAAGCTTATCATATCAAAGAAGAAACACATCATATATCTACTTTTGCTTGAGTGTTTCTATCCAGTAAAAATTGATAAAACTAAATTATCCTTTTGCTTGGGTCGGAGGGAAGATACTAGCATTAGGCATAATAAAGTCCATTACCAATTCAAGGTTGAATAAGTTCAAAGAAACTGAAGAAAGGGATATCAAATATTGCTTGTCTATGGTTCATATGCTATTTGCAATCTTATGTTATACATGTTGTGCTCATTACTTTTAAAACTTAGGTGACTAATGAGAGAAAGGAGATAACTCCATTTTAACAAAAGGTTTACTCCAGCACACATGGCTCATGCTTAAAGTGAGTCAAAGCACAACTGGCTGAAGAGAAGTGCAGATAACTTACCATTCAGACACACAGTCTTCACAGAATATATGTTTACAACGTAGTAAGATTGGTGTATGCATTTTCTCCTGGCAAATAGCACAGAGATCCCCAGCAGCATTGACCTGAAATTAATCATATTGTCCTAGAGCTTCAGTAAGCACTTAAAGAAAACAATTCAGTTAATAAGTCCAATATTTACTGAAAACATTTTACAAGGATGATTATTCATTTCTCATCTTCAAAAGACCGTTACAACTCTGGTAGTTTTTTTGTTTTTTTTATGACAAGGGAAACCCGCAGCTGCTACCCTTTGGATGCACACATAATAAAAACCCCGCTCCTATGCAATAGCTCGCAAACAACACAAGAGAGGTAACTCGCACTAGGCAAGCCCGATGCGACAAGCTCGACCCAGAAGGCAAACCCCTTGCTTTCTCTGGCAAGGGGTTTCAAACTTGAGACCTACAAGATGGAAGTCCCAAGCCCAAACCACTAGGCCATCCCGAAGGATACAACTCTAGTAGCTTTTCCCCAACTCAATTCAAGAGCACTTGAATTTTTCCAACACCCGGTCATGTACTAAACTGTATACTCTTTCTTTAAAAAATAGCTTCCAGGATACAAAGTAACTCCAAATTTCACATTTGATGTATTTTCTTTTTCTTTTATTCTTAATTTTTCTTTTTGATAAGCTAACACTTGAAGTCCTCCGTGGAGCTTCCCAAACCTGTCAAAATCACTGTTCGCACAGAACTCTAACCAATTTGCAAGGCACCAAAAGGTTAGGATGAATAAGGACTTGCTCCTCCCAACCAAGGCAGAGAATAGGTAAGGATGTACACAGGTGAACATGCTTTCTTCTTTTTGTGTGAGAGAGTAGACAACTGACCAATCAAAAGATAGGTAAGAAGATACACCTGCTGCTGAAACTTGTTATAGGCAGCGAAATCCATAACATGAATGATAAAAGTTAATCCCAATTAAAAGGCAAATCTTGTTTAACACAATTAGCTCACATGAATTTAGCGTGTATTACAATTAACAACAGCAATAACAGGTGCTGCAACGCAAAGCCACAGAGAGAACAAGAATTGGCACGAAAGGCCACCGTATATCCATATAAGAGAAAGAATTCCATGATGTGATAATGTTTTACTAAACAGGAGAAGAGCTTTATGGATTAGACCAAATGATCCAACCAGATTATGAACCAGAATGACATTTCTGTGAAAACCAGAACTTCCAATCAAAATTATTTATAATGTGTACTCTAGAAAAAGCAGCTCGCTGGCTACAACAGTTTCAAGGGGGAAAATTGAAAATTTGCATCAATAAATAATTTATTTTTTAGAAATTCGCATCAATATTTTTTATTAAGTAGATTCATTGCTAGCATCAAGAGGATGCTAAGCGTATAAAGAGATGCTGTCTTAAGTTCAATAAATAATTCAAATAACTAAATGTCACACACAGATGTGTACAGCCCAATTCTATTCCTATATGTAATATTAATAAGGTGTGTCCTCTTCATACAAATATGAAACTAAGATGTAAAGATCATTATTTTAACGATATCAAGTTTCCCAACCTTGACAGGGATGGTAAAAGAAATTACTATCCGAGGTAGGAGAAGATTGGTTAGGCTATAGCTGGTCATGGGAAGTGTAGAGAAACTCAAATCCAATTCTCAACACTACATTACCAGCAAATAAAATGTAAAGATTATAGTCTTTTATATCTTATATACTCATAGACTATAAAATTTTGATAGTTATTTAAGTGACAGAAAAAATATTTATTCATAATATGTCAATACTTTTTAAAAATATTTATTATTATTCTTATTATTATTATTATTATTATTATTATTATTATTATTATTATTATCTAAGATGAGCTTAATGGAGCGGCATGGTCATTGAGGATTCAAATAGCGACCACAACTTGTTTGGGATTGAAGCATAAACGTAGTTGCTAATGAATGTTGGTGTCAGAGTCGACTTATGTGCAGAGATGTCAGGTAAATCTATTCGCCATAGCTAGATTTGATGGGCCCATACTAAGTGACTGAATGTCGTAGCTCAGATTTGACCATGAGATCTACAAGTTATTATTTCTATACCTTAACCATTCAGCCATGCTTTATGGACACAATAATTGCCTATTGATAATCTTTCTTTTATTTTTTGTTTTTTTTGAGAAGGTAAAATTCCTATTGATAATCTTTCTTTTCATGATAAACATTGAGCACGCTCCTAATCTCACAATGGCCACCATAAAATAAAATATTGAAGTATGTGACTATCTCATATATATATATATATATATGGGCAACTGCACCAGCAAAAATAAAATAGAATGGGTGTGTGCACCAGCAATAAAGTATGGCTTCTGCAATCATTGGGATGTGTAACACATTTATGAGCAGTAGTGAGTATATACTTCATCACTTTTCCTTCAAATGGAATATATCACATACTCCCCAAGGAAATTCTCAAAAAAAAAACATGGATAAAGCAAATGGCTGCCAATAAAATGACGAGGAGCAAGGGATGAACTGCATTTATTTCATTCTGGAGTAGAAGGGAATCTCTCCAACACCCAATATGCTAATTAAAAACAACTATACTAGAGTAAGATTTTCTTCCCCATATACTCAAAATGAAACTTTTCCAGTAAACAGCACAGCAATCTGGAACTTTTCAAACTGTGATTCCTCCAAGGCAGAAAAATAAACCAAATCACCAGATGATAGGTTTCTAAGTTTGAAATTATTGTGTTTGAGAACAAAAAATTCTGACTTTGGATAATCGAGTTCTATGTTGCATTATGAGCTTCTCTTATATAATTCTTCTTTGCCATGAGCAGTAGAAGAGGAAAATTGTCTTATCGAAAAAGAAGATGAAACCCATCTTAAGCAACTTAGGAAACATACTTATTACTATTTTTGTTTATTAAAAGAACAAACCCATATTACCTGTTCAGAAGTCGCATATACTCCATAATGAATCTCCTTACGTGACAACGCCTTTAAAGCTGTGAAGAAGGATTGGACCTGCAGAATATGAAGGTAGGATCAAATGAAAAATAGGTTAGAACAATGACAATGTTGACCCTTAAAATTTAGAAAGACTAGGATGCTGCATTCTCTAAAACAGAACGATTAAGATACTGAAGGACAACAAATATATGGAAGAAAAAACAGATTTATTGGAAAAACATACCTTCTCGACAACAGAAGTGAGCTTGAAAGTAAGATACAGCCCGGTCATTAATGATGAAAAGAGGCTTCCATACTCCTTGTTCAAAAAGAAACGATACCAAACTGGAGCTGGGAGCAAAGCACGATACAGCAGTAAAAGATACTCAACCAAAGTTAACAATTGACCCTGTATGGAAAATAACTTATCAGAAAGCTTCTTTTTCACCTATTTATACACACAAATAGCAGTTAGCACAGAGCAAGAAAGAGATAATGCCTATTGAGTAAATGACAGGGCGAATAAATCTATCTAAACTGCTGTCACCTGCCTACGGTAGTTCCGGCCCCTGCTATTCTTGTAATACATCAGAAGAAAACATTTGAAGACCATTGCCGCCTGACGGACCAAAGTATCTATCAAGGAAAGCAAAGCGATAGAAGTCAACTCCATGATATCTTTTCAAATTATTCACACATGAGAATCCAGATGCTGAGCAAGAGATTTCTAATCAGGACAACTTCATTAGAACACACCGTTCACCATGATCATGAAGATGGCATGCCAAAAAGGAGGTATGGCCTTTGGTGGAAGCATCAACAACGGAGACAAAAGATCATCATTTCGGTACCACCAGTAAAACCCAAATAAATAACTGCTGAACAGAATACATATGCCGATCAGAATAGAGATTTTCCTCTCACCCTGCAAGGAAGAAGAAGATCAATAATTTCATTGCTTATTAGTATGAGAAAAGTATCAAGCAGAAAAGGCAGGAAGAGTAATCAGCATATCAGCTCCTTCTATTCTTTTTTGGTTCTTCCCTTGTTGAGGATTGGTGTGGTGAGGGCATTTTACATCACCTTAAGTGCAGTCTGCTTCTTTACAATATCATTTGACTTGAACATGACAGCAGCAATCAAAATTGTAACAAAAAAACCTGTGGGTTCATGCACAAAACAAAGAGCAATCTTGAGAAATACTAACTTATGGAAATTATGGTAAAGCACAGTAACCCTCAAACATGCAAACCAAGAAAATTTATAGCCATCATAACTTTTAATAAGAAAAAAAAAACAGTACGTAGATACCATCACTATCCCCCACCCCCCTCCCCAATAAATAGGGAGGGAAGGAAACAAGGACACAAGGTGAGAGGACAAGGATGGACAGAGGGGAGAGAGAAGTGAATTGCAGTCATTTTCACTTGAATGTACAAGAAAAAACAAAGTAGTCAACCACTACTAAAACAAATTATAAATACAATACAACTCATGTTAGCATAAATTGGTCGAAAATACTAGAAAGTCGCATTAACTAACCAAGATAAGTAGCAGTCTAATGGATAAAGTATTCATACGGCCATACATGTATCATTTCTTAGTGAAGTACATAAGTTCAATCCGCAAACCATATGACTCCGATTTTGTCAAATGTGAAATGCATAGAAAAACACTTGATCCTCTTCCGCATTAACTGCAGAGACAATATTGTGGCAACACAATAGCAATGAAATGGCTCTGGCTACTTGAGAGTCAAAAGAATAAAGGAAAACCCAAGCAAGCATTATTAAGTACATGAAACAGTCAAAAGTACAAGCAAGAACTATGATGAACAGTTTCAAGTGAAAATCTCTTAGTTACCATGGAGAATACCTTGCAAATGTTGCCGAATGAAAACAATCAACAAAAGCAAAGAGAATGGAATAATTTGCTCAATCCACCTGGCAGCTTGCTGTATATCGTATCTTTGGTAAGAAGACTCCCTATTATTAACACCAGCACCATCCGTAGTCCCTGTCTCCGTGCTTCCATTCACCTGATGAGTAACTCCATCTCCCGCCCCTCTATCACTAGATTGACTCTCCAATGCTCCAACTGAAGCTGCAGACCCCGACCTTGAAATCGTCCTCCCAAAAACTTCATTTTCCCCATCCCCTTCCCTCAGTGTTCCACCAACAGCTGGTGATGGCACTACATTCCCAACTCTATCATGTTCCTGCTCACCAGCACCAATAATCCTAATCGAAACTTCCCCAGAGCCACCCGGAGAAGCTGGAGATGTCCCAGCATCATCCACACGAGGCTGAAATTGACTATTTATCAAACTATCCGATTCTGTATGACTTGATCTTGTCCTTAAAATTCCAGAATATTCCAACAACGTCGATAACGGAGAACGAAATAAATTGGCAGCCGACAATTGTGCTCCATGCCTTCTAGAATTACTACCAATATTATTACTCGTTGATGAAATACCTCTTTGAGCGTCCGAATTTGCACCGGACGCTTCCATCCGCATCGCCCTAACCCTAGACCCAACCCTAAAAAATAAAAAATAAAAAAAGATCAAAACGCTGAAAAAAGCAAACCCCAAAACGAAAAGAACCAATATAATCATAAAAAAAAATTCACCTTCGATATGGAAACGCCGTGGAAGAACTTAGACGATCAAACGGAGAACGATTCCTTCAAGAAATGCGAATCAACAAAACGTAAACGAACACTCAATCCATACAATTTGAGGGAAGAAAATGAAGAACAATCAGTCAACGCGGCGAATCAACAGTGCTTCAGAAAAAAAAAACGAAAGATGAAGAAATCAATGAAATTGAAAATGCAATGTAGGGATGATAATGAAGGCGATGGTGGGGGGTGGGTGAAATTTGCGGTAATGGTGGTGGGGTGGGTAGGGGGTGGGGGTGGTGTGGGGGGGCTATGTGGCCTTTTTGGGCTCTCTTCGTTTCTGGCTGTCTGAAAAAGGGTTGTGTGCCATAAGAAGAAGAGAGCTAAAATATTTTTTTCAACCGTCAAAACACATTCATCATATGTTTCGAATTCGAGTCCCAGAAAATTGCTTTTAGTAAAAAAAAATATTTTATCCTTTAATATATACTTTTTCTGTGCAAATCCAAATTTAGTCTTTAATATGTGACATGTCATCACAAATTCGAATTTAGTGAGACTTTAATGCAGATATGAAATATTAAAAGAAAAAACAAATTTAAAAAAGAAGCTTCATAAAAGGTTTTTTTTTATTTTAACTTTATGACTATGGTGTTCCAATCAATTTCTGCACACTTTGACTTGGTATGGAGTTAAAAAAAATAAAAATAAAAACTTTTAAATTTTATGACCTTAAATTAAAGTTATATCAAATATACCAAAATGTCATTTAATTTTGTAGCCTTAAATATGACACGTGGAAAGTTAAAACTAAAATGTTGCTAAAAAGGAAAAATGATCATTCTCTTTTTAAACAGAAGAAGTACTAGATAACTTTATTCACTAAAATTAAAACAGATGAGAACAATCACGTGGTGTTTTTGGCTCTGTAGAATATAATAATAAATTATTTCTCTAATTCAATAAATAATTTTGATGGTAGAATTAACTTAAAGTTATATATATGTTTGGTATATTTTAACTAGACTAAAAACTCCAATTAGTAAGTTATTTTATTTTTTTATAAATAAAAAATGAAAGTCATGTCTGGATAAATATAAGTTATAATTCCATCTTTACAAGTTGGTGTAAAGTGTAAAATATTTAAAAGAAAATATTCATGTGGTTGGTGGAAAATTAATGGGGTTATTAGTTTTTTTTTTTAAGGACTTACGTGAATTGTCAATAATAGTTGGTGGAAAATGAATTATCAGTTAGGCATTTCCATTTGAGTAATGTTAGGTTATTTAATTCCTTATAGAGTTAAAAAGATTTTCAATAGCTTAGATAGATTGTCTAATCCTAATTAAAGCCTAAAACTAAAATTGATCTTAGATGTTTGATACGAGAACAACAAGTTGCATTTCAAATGTAGTGATAGAGTGTACGTAGATCTTATTATTATCTTGGGGAGACAAAGATGTTGTTTCGAAAGACCTCGACTCAAGTAACATACATCAAAACAGCTAATAAAACAAGGGAAAAAGGACAAATATACCCCTGAAATATCGTAAATGGTATGAGCAGGGGTGGTTCAACGGAATTTGGGGCCTAAAGCGAAATTTCAATTGAGGCCTAACAAATTTCATACATATTTATTTTTCTAACTATTTAGATGCAAATTATTACTTAATTTTTTTTTATAGATGATTTTTTCGAGTACTTCTTTTTATTTAAAATTATTAGTGTTAGATAAGATTTTATCAATTTAACGTTGAAAAATATTATTCTAATGAAGCAATCAGTATATGAATTGTTAACACAATTCTGTAAGTAATAAGTAGACAAAGTTTAAGGGCTTATTTAGAAGGACACCCTGGTAATTGAATTTTGTGTAATTGGCGTAATTACATTGTCTTGTCCTGTTTGGAAGGACATGTAATTACTTGGTCAGCAGGTAATTGGTGTAATTGGCAGGAGGTAATTACACTCTACAATTCACAGGTAGAGGCTGTGAATTGCTGGTAATTACACCATGTAATTACCACTTGATTACTTTTTAATCTCTTCTTTTTTATTTCTATTTTTTTTTTGTTTTAATTTTTTTTACTTCTATTATTTTAAGTTCTTTTTTTATTTTTATTATTCTAAAAATTTGTAAAAGTTTATTTTTTTATTTTATATTATTATATTCATTTTCTTCTTGTTCTCAACCTTACTTTACATGATTCTATGTAATTTTCTCGTATTATCTATTTCTTTATGCCATGCTTATTTTCTCATTAGCATAATTTTATTAGTATTCTAATTTTTAAATTAAAATAGAATTTATTGTTAAGTAAGGTTATAGACTTACGTTTTCTTTATTAAGAAAAAATAAAAATAAATCATATTTATTGCCATGTTGAAATTTATTATAAGAGTATTATGTTAAATTTTTTGCTTTGAATTATAACTTATGTTATATTTTTCAGTTTCATTTGTTTTAGTAATATTGAATTTACATTGCACGTCACTTTTTAATTAGACTTGATAGATTATATTTTTGTCAAACATTTAATAATATATGACATTTTATTTATATATTATTCTTTTTATCAAACATGCATTTTACGATATTCATAGAAACTTCATACTTTTAGTTGTTACGATCAATTCAATTGAAATATATTAATTTGAAAAAATATAAATCAATTATTTTTTCATAATAATAGATACAGAAAATATGTTTATTAATTAATATATTTTCAAACAAGAATATATATCTTAAATATTTAATTTAATGTCATTTATAAAGTTTCTTATTTGTCTAGTATAAATTTTAAATAATTAATTTTTATTTTTAAAATTTATTATAATTTTATAATTGCAATTGTGCATCCAAACAAAACATGTGTAATTACACTGTGGCATCCAAACAGGCATGTGTAATTACACTGTGACAACCAAACAGGTCAGTGTAATTACTAACCTAGTAATTACACCAATTTCAATTACCAAGTGGCTTTCCAAACTGACTAAGTAAAAATGAGTTTTAAAAAATAAATAATGTGAATGTTAGAAAAGAAATATATATATATATATATATATATACACTTTTTATTATAAATATTTAATTTTTTTAATAAAAAAATAACACATAATTTGTTTTTGGTAAAAATTTGAGGCCTTCCAAAATTGGGGGCCTAAGGCATATGCCTTAATTTTTATAAGGCAGAGCCGCCCCCGGGTATGAGTATACCCTTCGTTATACTTTCGGTACACCAATGACCTTACCGTTCAAATTTTAGAGCGTATATACCCTTTATACTAACGGTGATACATGTGTCCTAATCCTATCTACCGACCCAAAATTTATTAAATTTTTCTACCAAAAATTAAAATTCCCACCGTTAGTTAAAAGTCAAAATTGGACAAATAAAAAGGAAAGATGGAGAGGCCGGACAATAATGATAACCAGCTAATGTGATAACTGAAGCACAATAAATAACGAGGAGTAACAAAGGTTGTATAATAGGTCAACTACGAGACAAATTTTACTACTATTGGTAAAAAAATAAAAATAAGAATCAGGAAATAGAAACAATGCACCAATATATCTTCCTAGAAAATAAAACAATGCTCACCTACCTACTAACCTTTTATCCTAATCTACGACCTTCATAACTTCCTATCTTAAATCATATACTCAAAAAATTAAAGTTGTGTCATGTCTTGCCATTGCTTCTTAGAGGACCAAGACGTTAATTCCCAAATGGTCACCCACGTTGCGAGAGACAACATTTGCTAAATGAATATAGAAAGGACATTAATTATTATTCTTTCAAATCTACCCATACCCCCAATAAATGGTCTCTACAATTTTCTAAGAAGTCTTACCTAACGGATTCTTTTAATGTATCATTTCTGAGTCCAATGAAATTCATAGGTATAGGAAGACACCTTATCAAAAGAAGATTTTTTCTTTCGATCATATTTCAATTGTTAATATGATGTATAAGAACCATTACTATCAAGAGTATCACACCCCTAATACTGAAATATCAATTGTTTATTGAACCCTAAGAATTGCGTGAAAAAGAAAGCTACTGTTAGTATTAAATGATTTTCTTAATAGATGTGTCAAAAATCGACCAATACAAAGGACAAGTAAGACATAATACTAGACAAAAATATTAAGGATGAAAGAAAAAAACATGATTGGCACTTGGAGGAGCAACATAGTTAGATCATTATTTTCTTGTTAAATCTTTCCCCTTTGAAGAAATACTTGTTGGTAATTCTTCATTTGTATTTACTTGTTGTGAACCAAGAGCTGTTAAATTTGTGAATGATGAGTTTCTAGATGGTGATGAATGATGAATTGATTTAGGTGATAATGGAGGTGAAGCAGAGAGCATTCTTGAAACAGCAGGTATTGGTGAAACTTCTGTTACTTCTTCAAATCCTTCATCCAAATACACAACATCTTGCATTGTTAGTTGATGGTACTCAACAATCTCCCTTAAGATGAGATTCTCACGAGCATATACTGAATTCTCGTGTGCTAGACGAGCCTTCTCTGCTAACAGTGTCTCGAGTTGTAGCCGTATCTGAAATATTGCACCAAACAGGAAACATGATTAATCGGGATGTATGTATAGTAGATAATGAACCCCCTTGACGGAAGTCCTACCTTATGTTGTTTGTCAGGAATAATACTCTGGTTTTGTTGACATAATGTACCTAAACAAGTCCATAAAATATAGTAGAAATTAACTTAATCTCTACTACTATGTTCATGTTTTTGACATAATTCGTCAGAAATACATCTAAACTATCATTTTTTTGCGAGTTTCATACCTCAACTATCAATTGTTCTCTATACCTACATAAACTCATTCTTTGTATTAAAACACACCTCGATGTTGAGTTGGCCAAATATTTGTTCCCTATAAACAACATGCATGGGTAGGCCAACTCTGCATCTAGGTGAGTTTTAATACAAAGAGAGTGATAGTTGAGGTATGAACCTCGCGAAAAAGGTGATAGTTTAGGTAGGTAAAGAGAACAATGGATAGTTAATGAAACTCATGAAAGGGTATGAACTCCGCATCGAGGTGAGTTTTAATACAAAGGGAGTGATAGTTGAGGTATGAAACTCGTGAAAAAGTGATAGTTGTTGAGGTATGAAACTCACGAAAGGGTGATAGTTTAGGTGTGTCTGACTCTATGTTTTAACAGGCTGAATTTCAAGATTGCTAGTGCAGTTATCATACTAGAGAACTTGTACGATAAAATGGAGGTTTACAAAGACGAAATCAGAACAAACTTAGTAGTAGTAAGTGAAAAAAGAACTACCATGTCATCATCTGCAGGATTGTCTCCCTTCTCACGAGCCTCTCGAAGCATTTTATTTTCTTCTTCCAGCTGAGAGCTACGTTGCTTCGCGAAAGCAAGATCAGCTTTAACTGTCTTTAACTCTCGTAGAAGCAGTTTCGCTTTTGCTGCAGTTGCCATTGCCACCTGAAACCGAAAAAAACAGGCAAAAAATGCATTTGATCACCAGCAAGGAGATATTACCAACAACATTTCAATCTTTCATTGTACTTATAATATTTTCATATCCTTAATGCCAGTGATGAAGCTAGAAATTTTGCTAAGGGTGTTCAAAACTGTAGTATGTATCTCTAGTAAGTTGTTTTTAACTTATATGCACAATATAATTTTTCAACGAAGGGTGTTCAAGTGACCATCATTGGATCAATGTAGCTATGCCACTGATTAATGTTATATAAACCAAAAGGACGACATCATATATCATCACGCAAGTTGCCACCTTACGTCGCGAGAAGCTTTTAATTGATCTTCATGAATAGTTTGTGTTTGTGGCCGAGTTGTTTGCATCTGCCATGGGTTACGTCCATTGGAGACATGATCTTGCGATGTCTCAACAATTGTGCGTCCTTCCTGAAATTCAAGAAAAAATAATTATGTTGAAGCACAGCATGTACCTGATGAGAGAAATCAGAGAAACTATATACTATTTTGGTGAAAATCAACTTCAATACTCATAGCCTGTAATCTATCTTGCTCGGACTCTTCGTGTTATTGTGTGCGTGTCTGATCCTCCAAAAATGCATATATTAGTGCGGCAAATTTTTTTGAGAATCCGAGCAATACAACCTTATAATGTTGATTTTGAAGAGGATGATTAGATAGGAAGCTCATGAACCAAAACACTAAGTTTCACATATGCATTTCCTTGCATATTATGATGAAAGGAGTTTCAAAGGAGTCAGAGCCAGAAATTCCAATAAAGGTATTCGTTTTTTTAGAAAAAAAGAAGCAAGAATGTCACACCTAACACAATTTTTGAGCCACTTTTGTCACTCCTCTCTTATGTCAAGGGAATTCAACAATTTGTATATATACATAAAAAAAAAAAGTTCGTATTTTGCACAATTTAATTCTGGAAATTCAATTGAACCCCTTGAGACCATGTAGCTCCGCCCCTCGAAAGGGAAGAGAAAGGAAGGGCTAAATGATCACCTGGCTTTCTTCAAGAATGTCTTTGCCTTTCCTTGCTAAAACTCCCCAAAATCCATTTGCCTCATTTTCACTATATCCATTCGAAAGAGCATCCTGATTTTGATCCATCAACATATAATTAATCAATTGTTATGAGCGTGTTCAATTTATCAAACATGATTTCAAAATCAGGCAATTTTGCTTCAATTGTAAACAATTCAATGATTTTTCATAAATTATATCGGAGGGACCTGAGAAGCACGACGATGATGAGCGGCTGAGGCTCTAATTGCCTGAGCAGCGAGAGACGACGAGGAGGAAGAAGAGGAGGAAAAAGGATCTCCGGGGGGACGGAAAGTGGTAGTTTCATGATGAAATGTGGAGGATCTAGAGATCCCCTGTTTCGGTTCCCCCGGTGAACGGAAAATGCTTTCTTCCTGGAAAGTGGAGGATCTGCTGATCCCTTGCTTCCTTCTGTAAGCCATTTCTTCAAATTTGTCAAAAAACTTGAACAAGAATTTGAAAACAAGTCAAAATGGGATTTGGATCACATATTGAAGAAAAAGAATGTGCCTATAACGTCTCTAACTAACTTTCCACCTTTTAAGTTGACATTACTATTAAACATTTATAATTTTTTTAAAATAAATGAATTGAATTATTACATAGGGGTATGGAGAGAGAATCGAACTCTTACCAACAAGGTTTTAACTTGTATAACCAACCACTAAAATCCTCTCTACCCTTACCCCCTACCCTCTGCAAATAAAAAAAGAATAATTGATTTTGTAGTTTATCAATAAATTTTTATTTTAGTATAATACATAAACATGACTCTTAACTTGATTTCAGCTGACAACTATGACCTTAACTTTGGGTGTACACAAGTAGGCACTTAAACTTGTATAAATTTAAACAAATAAACACATTCGTCCTACATGACACCTTACATGGCAATTTTGTGTCCTATGTAGCATCCTACTTGTATGATGTCACGCAGGACGCATGTGTCTACTTGCTCAATTTTACACAAGTTTAAGTGTCTATTTGTGCACTCTCAAAGTTGGAGGAAACTGTTGTTCGCTAAAGCCAAGTTAAGGATCATGTTTACGTATTATGTCTTTTATTTTTATAGCACCCAATGGTAGAGGTGGGTGTTCGATTTTTTGTTTCGGTTTAGTTCTTTCGATTTTTTGGTTTTGAAAAAATGTGCATTGAATATTGAACCAAACTAATTTGGTTTGGTTCGATTTTTTCAACTTCGGTTCAATTTGGTCCGGTGTTTTTAAAACAGTTTTCGGTGGGAATGAAAAATAAAATTAGGATAAAATCAAAATATAAAACACTTTAAAATTTAAAATCATGTTAAGCAATGATGTGTCTCACCATGAAATACTTTTTATGCTTAAAAGATCATATTTGTGTATGTCAAGAACATTGTGCCTCCAACTACTACTCGAGGAATACAAGAACCAAGACTCCTTCAGATGACATACATCAACAAAAATGCACTTGGGTTTCTCACCGATGTTTTGAAACTCTTACATTGAACACCGAACCAAAGAACTTAACTTTTGAAAAAAAGAACACCACACCGAACCAACAAATCAAAGAATCGAAACCAAAGAACCAAATTAGTTCGTTCGGTCTGGTTTGTTGGTTCTTTGATATTTATGCTCACCCCTATCTAGTGGTACGCCCTAAATCTTAATTGTCTATGAAGTGGTTGAGAGTCATGAGGTCTCAGGTTCAAATCTAAAAGAAAGAAAAATATTAGATGATTTTTTCCATCTAAGCTAACCTTAGTAGTTAGTGGACAAAATTGTTTGATACTTATCAAGATGTGCAAAAGATTGTCCGGACACCACAATCATCAAAAAATAAATTAGAAGTTATATGTGCCTTGAAAATAAAATACACTATATTTTTGTAGGATTATTTTCTTCCGTTCATATAATAAGAAGTTATCAGTGTTGAACCATTACAAAAAATTGGGATGTAAACCAATAGTAGTTATCTTTGAGTAAAATTTAAAATATGTGAGATACAAATACTGCTGGTCCTTTCAATTTTGGTCAAGATCTAATATAGATATCGAACACAAGTAGAAGATCAAAACAAAAGACGTCCTTCAAATTCCGAAATACTAAGCCATCTTTTGGTATCACCTCATGAAAATAATTTACACCATTTTGACAAACAATATTAGAGGGAAAATATCAAAATGGCCCCTTTTCTTTGGAGATGCACTTAAACTAATCCCTTCTAGGAACAAAAGCGATAATTATGACCCTAAACGGTTTAGCTATATAACCACGTATCCCAAGATACATGTATCTGAACATATCAAAATCTAGTAAGATTCATAATATTGAAATCCAAAAGTATCTAAATAATTAGCTTCTAAACTAATAAAAATTTTATAAGTTCCCCTCCATTTAAATAACGATGGTGTTCAAATCAACTCAAGAGAATTTGAAAATTTATACAGAGGAAGGAATATTGGCAACAGCATTCTGATCAAAAGTGCCACAAACAATTCCATTACTCATTTTTATTCACATGAACATAAGGCCTCATCTTTTGTCTTTACCAAATGCTCAGTCCAACTTTGACATAAGCCAGTTTCAAAGTAGCATAAGCTTGGTATAATACAATAGAAGAAGCCAAGAACAAATAGATGTAGTAGATATACTATTCCTACGTATAATCGCGATACATCTCTCTCCGTGATTACAAACAATGATCAGCTTTTCGACAAGAATAAAAAGCTTCCCAAACGATATCTCGTGTTTTGACTCTCTGTAGCAACAGTATTGATCCTAATGACTTAAAAGAGTATGTTGAGGTAGAGGATGATCCATCCAGCCATAGAGATTACAGCAAATATATGAACCCAAAACAAGACTGAAGCTGCCTCCTTCCCACACCCTCTCAAGTTGGCAACTGCACCTGTCCAGCGTAAAATTTTGATCAAAACATGCATTTCAAGTACACACAGGATAGAGTAAAAGATGAGAATGTGTCTATAGCAGAGTCATTTTCCATTGAAAGTCGTATGTCTGACATGTTATGGAAGGTATTTTACCAGCAAGTATGGATGTGGGCATCGTATACTGAAGAAGAAGAACGAATCTGAACATTTTATCATCAGCAGGAAGGAACCCAAGCTTATCAGCTAACATGACAATACCGAGTCCAGTTGGAGGAACCAAACACAGCCGTGCAAAGACAATCGCAACAGTTGTCTTTAAACCAATTTTTGAACTTCCAGGTCCTGGTCCTGCAGAGATTCAAATATCAAGGCAGTAAATAGGAGCATCTACGAATTCAACATCCTCGGTGAACAAGAAGATTTACCACAAAAAAAACGAGGAAAAATAAAGTTCAAAGGAGAAAAAGGAAACAAAGAAGTGTTGCTTACCGTCTACGAGATTGCCTCCTAAGGCCAACAATATGCAGGGAATCATGGCATCCCTGATAACAAGAAATATGAGAACATTTAATCAACATTTACATAAAACAGCATTTCCACCAGTAGACTGAGAGAATAGTATTATTGCATGTCCTAGTATTCTATTAGAACAGAAATAAATAAAAGCAGATTCCGCGAATCCAATTCCTTAGCAATATATGCAGATGTACGCTATCACAAAAGGAATATGTATCATGTACTGACATAAGAAATCCAAAGACAGACTCTTAAGCAGGGGTGGAGCCAGCTTGTAGTCAGGGGTTCAGATGAACCCCCTTCAGCGGAAAATTATACTATTTATAAATGATTAAAATCATTTTTTATGTATATATATATAGTAGATGCCAAACCCTCTTCGGCTAGTTCGTGTGTTTACTTCTTCAGATTTTGAACCCCTTAGTAAAAATCTTCGCTCCACCACTGCTCTCTAAGGCAGCATGCTGCAGGACCAATAGATGACATGTCTCGTCCATTTCAGTGACTGGAAAGGATAATATTTTACATATGCTGCATGGCATTTATGCTGATCTTTAACTAATACCACAATGGAGTAAAACTTACCCAAGAATTAAACAGCTGTCAGTGAAGAAGTAAAGTGGAGCATCAGAAGTAAAGACGAGGCGCTTCAGGACCGGCACACATCCTATGAGAATCGCTAAGATCTGTTGAAAGAACACGCAATTTAGCAACTGTCATAAAAGTTGTTCTAATTGACAATCTGCAAAAAGAATTGCTCTAATAGACAACTATACAAGTGAACTATGCATGTCAGCTCCGCCCCTGGCCCCCAAAATATCCCACAACTCAAGTCTTTTAATCTGAAGAACAGTTGTTTTAATAGGTTGAAGAACAGTTGAAATATTTATGAAGAGTATTTTGCTCTTGATATCTCAAAATTACTTGAATAAATGTCACAGCAACAGTATTCGCGTACGCGATTAACGCATCAGCAGGTTGGCAACTCAAAGGAAATTCTAAAAATAGCAACTCGGGAAAGGCATATGTAATGCATTTGATTGACAAAGGAGTAAGAACTCATAGTTCAGGATAAGGTCATAACATCTCTTATTCCTTAATATCCCGAGAGAAAGCATTGCCTAAAATGAAATATAAAGCCCTTTCAAGCATAAGTGACATAACATTAGTTGACAAAATAGTCTGAATGAAAGTTTGCATAGTAGAAAACCACAGGATAAAGCATTTTGCAGGAGAGAGATGATTCATTATATAATTTATCTCAGTGTAACATTTATAAGATAGAGCACGCAGCTAAGTCAATGAAACTGCATATATGGATCCATCCCAAGATTATTGAACTTACAGAAGCTATAATAGGAGGTTGAATAAGTTGCTTGAGCTTCAGTGTCTCATAGAGAAATTTAAAGAACTCTTTAACCTGTAAGTAAAGTGATGAGCAGTCAAACACCAGTATTATAGAATACTATTAAAGGGATTACTATTTCTACCTCATGACACCTCAAACTATGAGTAAAGACGCAAATAATCTAAGCATAGAACGTCTCTCACCTTTTCTTTATTTGAACTACTAGAGTCAGCTGGTGCAACATTTGTTGCAAGTAATGGAACTTGCTCAGCAGAACTACCTGATGGATGGCTCAGCAATTTTTCTTTGTTAGGAACCTTGATAGGAAGGTTTGCATCTTCAACGTCAAAGGAACCCTCAGGAGGAGGTGAGAGCATCTGGAATACATAGGTGTAGAGGATAATTGCACCAACCTACACACATTTATCAAATAGTACTTTTATTAGCTAAAGAAATTTTTGAAGTTCAAAGAGGTTAGCAGATACTTCTCTACATTTTCAAGTTTCATGTGAAATTCTGTATTAGGTGCCGGATTTCCATGCAGAGGATGGGGGGTTTTAAACAGAAAAACCCGAGTGGAAAGAAATTACCATTGGCTAGTCAAGCAGTAAGGCGAAATCAGAATTTAAGTTGGGGCAATGCAAAATCAAACAGTAGTGGGAAAACATACAAAGTGATAAAAAACTATATTAATCTAAATGAAAGACATTGAGTTCGAAAACATCAACTCTGAACTCTTACATACCCACTGTCCAAAGGAGATGTACGCATTTCCATCTCGCGCACATATCTCAGAGTCACCAAAAGGATTTGATGTGTCCCGACATAACGCAGCTATCAGAACAAGTGGAACATTTCCTATGTTCCCTGCATAACACAGAAATGGAAAAAACATTAAGCTAACAAATCTGGCAGTGAACTCCAGAAGCCAAGACATTAAATAGAATAGATAGTTAAGAGTTAAAATGCGCTTTCATGGAAAATGCAAAGTGAAAAATGAGCTATCAGTCATGCTAAACACAATAACTAGGTTTGGCATGTTTTAATCATGCCGTGCGTAGCAGCCACAGTTGTTGTAATAAGGAAACATTGAAGAACTACCTGAATAATTCAACTTATATTCCACCTATCAAGTTAAGTCAACTGATACCGCTATTTAGAGAAGTTTAACTGTTTAAGATACTGTACTTCGCATTATATAGAAAATCAAAGAGACTTCAGAAAAAAAGTGATTCATAACTACGAAGCTAGCTTTAAATGGAACACTTACCAATGCCAATCTGTATAATGGTAAACTTAAAATAAGGGTATGGTGGACGGACTATCGTAGCAACAATTAAACCGATAATAGAACCAAATATGGTGGCCAAAACAATGTTAACAGGGATGAACCACCTGATACAATGAAGAACATCAGTTGAAAATAATAAAGAATGGGCACTGCAGTACAAAATAAGCACGAATCAAATGTAATCCTTACCACTCAAGCAATTTCTCATACGTAATGGCTTGTCCAAGTTGAGAGAATATCAAGCATGGCAGCAAAAGTGAAAACACCAACTGCATGAAACCATGGAATAGTATCTATTAGAGATACATAAAAGCTAAATCTTACTACTTTTGCCATTAGGGACTGCACTAGGAATCAAAACACATCGCATCTCACGTAAAATTGAATTGATGATTATGTCACAATCCATATTAAAAAAAAATGAAATTGATAACTTCATAACATCTATCAGAAAGATATTTGAGGACTCCATCGAGCTAATTCCTATTACAGGATTGAACAATGAACAGTCAGTGGAGATTATTCTTAAACAAGACTTATCATAAAAAAAAATACTGACCCCATTTAAAAGCTTCCGTCCATTCGCTGGAAGAATATTGACATACTTGGAGGCCATCAGAAATCCCAAAAAGCATAGTGTAAACACTTTCGCAATCGGTAAAACAGCAATCTTAATTGACGCGATGAAAGACTGTCCTCCTCGTTGTGGTTCTGTCAGAACATTAAAAAGAATCCTCCGCACCCTATCCATCTTTTCTACCTATTAACCACTACTTTCCTCAAAAGCGAAACTCAATCAATCCAAAGTCACGAAATTTTTCCCTTTCCAGTCTTGAAGGTCCTGATATTCTTGTTCAGAAAGATCACAGAAACAAAACAACCCCAAAAGTATTGCACTTTTATCTAGCTTACAGTTCAAAAATTCAAGAAAGTTCAAATCTTTGACAAGTAGCACTCAACTTCTCCAACAGTTTAGCTCCCTTTCTGCACGATTACGAAAGGAAGCTCCAATTATTATCAAATCCAAAATGCTATATTCAAGTTAGTTGACACAGCAATAAAAGACAACTTCCAACAATTTTCTACAAGAATTGTGAATATAAGGTATTGCAAGTTTAAAAGGGGTTTCCAGATTCACAAAGAACAACAACAACAACAACAACAAAAAATCCGGCGTAATCCCACAAATGGGGTCTAAAACAACATAGAAAGACTGTTTCCGAAAGACCCTCCACCCGAACAAACTTCAAATTCACAAAGAAAACAACCAAGCTCAAAACTTCAAAATCATTTCAGAAACCCCATAACTGCCAAAAAAAAAAAAACACAAAAACAGCTACCTTCCAAGAACCAAAAAATTCCCTTTTTTCACCCCAAACTCCAAGAACCAGAAATTTGAAGAAAATAAAATTGATGGTATCCAGCAAAACAACAAAAATATGGTAAGTCAGTGACCAGATAATCAAGAAACCTCCCAAAATGTCTAAAATGCAAATACACAACTTATACGTTTAGAATATGTAAACATGAATTCAGTCATCATAACAACATGAACCCAAAAAAAAAAAACAGAAAAAGACTAAGAACTAACCAATAACTGTCTCTCAGAGGGCTAAAATCTGAGTAAAGTTTCTTTCTTTGTTGCTTTTTTTCCACTTTAATATGAACTAAACCCAGGTTTAGAAGAATCTGAAAATATTTAATCATGAAAGTTTTCAGAAAAATAATTGCTATTTTGTATCTATTTATATTATACTACCCCATACCCCCACCCCCACCCAAGATTGGATCTTTCCCGAAAACTACTCTGTTTTGCTGTCCCAATACAGAGTAGAAATTTCACATCATTTTGGAAACTTCCCCTCATCTTTTTTAGCTATTCTTTGGACACGAATAAGTATTTTGTAATATTTTGCGGGATTAGATTTTGAAATTTATATTTCATTATAAATTTACGTAAAGAATGTATTAGAGATTTTATTTTAATTTTTTTTAAAAAAAAATTAGTTGAAATTGGTAGCTAAATATAACTTCAGTTTCCAAATAAAATATTTTTTTCATTTTGGAAACAAAACTTAGTAGTATTATTTTTTTTAAAAAAATTACAATATTTATGGCGAAGCAGTCTTTAGTTATGTGAATTTACAATATTAACCCTAGTATTTGCACCTTTTTTTGTACTCTAGAGTACTTACAAACTAGACATTTTGGCTTTTATCTACAACATTTACCTTTCCATGTGGCACTAAAATACAATTATTTTTAAAAAAAAATTGAGCCAAATTTTCAAAACGGTAAAAAAAAGTAGGGATATAATTTATTCAAAAAAATAAATAAATTGGAATGTAAGGGGAGGTTGAGGTTGGGGTTGGAGAATTCACAAACCCAAATAATAGGAAAGGGGCAAGGGTTTGTGTGCCTTCTTCTGAAATAAAGTTAACTGCATAAGGGGTAAAATGCAAGGGCATAGTGCGTCTTTACCTCTTTGATTTTATTCTTAATTTTTTTTTGTCATTTTGAAATTTTGATTCAATTTTTTTGTCATTTTGGATCCAGGCTCTATACAATAGAGTATAGACGATGGGCAATAGACTCGGTACGTAGAATGGAGCATATATAGTGGTACCAAATTTATCTGAATCAAGTACTTAAAATAAGTGTTATAAAGAAAAAGTTCAAATATATAGTTGGATTTTATATCTTCACTTGTTATTGATTTTTATGTTTTTTGTTTTAAAATATAACATTTTATTATTTTGCTATTTGAAAGTATTTTTATTCATGAAGAAGCGAATGTTACTAACAATGTTTATTGATTATTTTCTTTTAAGGAGGTAAATTGCATAGTTAATAGTGATATTTTTTAAGAAATTATGATTTTTTTTTTATTACCTGGAAGTTAAAGATGTTAGAATTGATTTACATCTTAAAGCAATTTTTATATTTTTTTATTATTTATATTTGTAAAATTAAATTAGATATTTTATTTACTATGAGTTTATTAATCATTTTTTTAGATTTCATATAATTTTAATATATATTTTTGATAATTTTATGTTATTATATTATTTTAAATATCATTCTGAACTTATACCTCTTTTTGTGTTAAGTAAAACGCCTTATCTAATATCCCTATTTTTAAAATACTTATCTATAGTTCAACTCTTTGGCGGTACGAGAAAATATTACTTTGAGAAACATATACATACTTGTAGACATTAACCAAAACTATCCAAATATAAAAATTCTGCTTCATTTATTAGATTGTTTGTGAATTTAATTAATCAGATTAGTAAGTACTAGAGACCAGGTTGTTATAAGTTATTTATAACGGAAAAGTTATTTAAATATAATATTCATATAACGTAAGTCAAGTCATAAAATCACTTCAAGAAACCTTTGACCTATGTTAAACGTTGCAAATTATTACTACAAAACTCCTATATATTTGTTATTAATGACGTAATGTAAAATTTTAAAAAAAATTGTTAATAAATTGATATGAATATTATTTTGAGAAAAAATTTGTATCTTAAAAAATTACTAGTAATAATTAAAATAAGAAAAAAGAGAAAAAAGTTGTCCTGGATTCTATGGGTTGTGTGAATCTTTTTCTTTATTTGATTTAACATTTCCTACTCAATTGTTTATAATTTGATTCCATAATGACATAATTATTGCTTAATTAAATGAAGAAAAGGAGGGTTACTACATAAAAATAATACTAATGATAATAATTATGTAATGGGCTAAACTTGGAGGATAAAATAAAAATATGTGATAAGACTTAAGTGGGACGTTGTGTTTGAACATAGCTTGGAATAAATAAATAAAAATATGCCATAAGAAAGAAAAGAAAAAGATACCAAAGAATAATAAATTAATGATCATAGTTTTTCAAGGTAATTTATTATTCGAAAATGAGAGGACACATAAGGTGGGAAAACATTTTTTTTTTTTAGAAAAATAAGTGAGTTTTTTTTTTTTTAATTCTCTTATTTTTGATAAGTGTGTAACATGGAGTGATGGAGATAGAGATGAGGTGAAAGATGAATTGTATCGAAAGATTAGGAAAAGACAGAAATCCTAAATTCGAGCTCATCGTTAAATTTTTATACATATTTGACCCAATTAAAAAATAAGGTTCTTAACTCCTAAGCATCTTGAAAATGTAAATGTGTGTTCAACAATTACATTCCGTCCCTAATTATTCATCCATTTTTAAATTGACATACTTATTAATAAAATAATTATCGACACAATGAGTTTTCCATTTACTCTTATTGATTATAAAGTGGATGAATTAAAAATTTAAGATTTTCAAAAAGTTTTACCTTTTTTAAAATAATTAATTAAAGGTATAATAGGTAAAAAAAAAAATTAATTTATCAAAATGAACAAATAAAAATAAAAATTAAATAAATAATTAGGAACAGAGGAACCACATGCTTAGTAAATCATGACAAGAGAATATTTTACAGCGTTAGATAATGGAATATTTGACAAAAAGCATCTAATTAATCTCACTTTTATTTGTCATAAACCAAATAAAAAAAGAGTTCCCACGCTGGAATATATTTTGTCATTTTATACATTGAGACAAGGAAATGTTAATAATTCACAATTTATTATAAATTTTCATTTAAATTAAAATAAACCAAAAACTAATAATCTAAAATTTTGCGAGATTTGATTTTATAATCATTATAAATTTATTTTTAATTTATATTCGTTTTACTAGAGATCATCATTTTTATATATATGAGATCTAAAAATATTATTTTCTTTTATTGAATTGGTAAATGATCATAAGAAATTATTCCTACTTAAAATTTCTTAAATTGACAACAACCGCACATAATTTTTTATAAAAGGACAAAATAAATGTTGTAAGTAAATTTGGGAATATTTGAATCATTCATCAACAATCAATCAAATCATTAACTAAAATCCACAAAGTAATAATACATCCATAAATTATTCATCTTTGGTGGTGATTCACTTATAATACAAAGGCGTTATTAATTACTCCAATCCTTCCAAAATAATTATTATCTTAGGAATTTAAGATTAAAAAAAAATTAATATAATTTTTCAATTATATCTTTATATATCTATTTTTTGGAAAGATTCCGATCCATTTGGACACACATGTAGTAATTTTAATAACATAAAAGAGAAATATAATAATTAGGGTTGAAATGTGGTTATGAACTTATGATCTAACATAAACTACTCATTCTTCTGTTATCGTAGTTAAATATTTAAATAAAATTTACTAGTAAGTTTAAATAATTATTAATACATTTAATCAAAAAAATTAATAGGTGTATCAGTTTAAGCTTTATGTAGTTCAATTGATTACAAGTTTGTAAGGTCGTATAAAGCTTGGCTTCTTTTTTAAAAGTCCGATTCTTAGTAGTGTACGCAAAACTAATCAAACAATTATTTCATACTTAGATCCACTTAATTAAAAATTATTGCATCTTGACAAAAGATTAATTTTGTACAAAATTTCCTACTTAATTACGAATTATTGCATCATGACGAAAAATTGATTTTAGACAATATTTTGCGTACGCTGCTAACTATCACTTTTTTAAAAAAGAAGCCAAACTTAATATTACTTCACAAACTTGTGCTAATTGAACATGAAGCTTAGATCTTGTTTAAACATGAGATTAACAATGATTAGAACTTATAGTGTAGCTAGCTTGTTTAAACATGCTACAAACAGAAATAAATTTAGAATTTTTTTTTATGGATATAATATTTTTCGTTTTAGTTTATTTGTTTGATTTTGACTTATTTATAGAAAATAAAAAAACTTTTGAATATTGTGATCTTAAATTAAAGATACGTGATTGAACCAAAATGTCATTTAATCTCATGGTTATAATGTCACATAAATTAAAATTAAAGAGTCATCAAAAAAATAAAGAAACATTCTTTTTCAAACAAATTAAAAAGGAAAGAAAGACAAACAAATTATAATAAATAAAACATTTGTTAAAATTTTTAGTATTTTTGAACATTCATTTATATTTTGCGTTAAAAATATTAATTTCAGTTGAATCCATAGCTATAAGGCGACATCTGGACATTGACCACAAAATTTAAAAAATATTCATACACACTTTTCATTTTTTTTTTTATATATTGTTAATTACATTTCTTGCTCAATTAATTAAGACACATGAACTAAAACGAACGGACAATAACAATTGGATAAGTGGACTTAAAAAAGTACTTATAGAGTGTGAAGCCATGTGAAGCCATTCATAATATATACTCCATTATTTGAGAGTGTGCTCATCAGACACAGTATGTTTGGCAGCTGAAAATTTTCTACTCAGTGTCCAGAGTTTGTATTAAAGCCTCGATTAAATTTAAATCATGTTTTATATGGCTCATTTGGGAGTGGTGCTCTCAACAAAAAAAAAAAATACCTAAGGCTCAAATTCGAGACCTCTGATTAAAAATATAGCAATCCATTACTGCACCACAACTCGTGTTACTGGCTTTCTTCTTATATATAAGTTACTATAGATATAAAAAAAATAATGAAAGTTGTCGTGATCGATCAAAATATATTTAATATGTACTATAAATAAAATATTTTGATTGAAATAATTAAGTTGAAAGCTACTCTTTCTTTTTTTGATCTGACAGTGTTGCCCCACGACCATAGACAAATGCAATGTAATTCCAATCGATTTTTTTAAAAATAAAAAATATTTATACTAATTTATTTATGTAACTAATTAACTTACTTTTTATTAAAGATTTTAAACCTCTAGTTTTAAAAGGGTTGTCGTTACCTAAAAACATAAATACGGATTTCAAATATTAAAAAAATTAAAATATAACGAAGTAAACATAAAAAAAAATTACCATCTCTTCCAAAAACTCTACTCCTTGAGAGTGACATTATGATAAGAGGTATCTTTTACGTCCAGTCATTCTAAAGAACACTNCCCCCCCCCCCCCCCCCCCCCTTCCCCTTCTTACCGCAACTACTGTTATGGAGTTAGCCGGAGCTTCTTCCTCGAGTCCTGTCATAATTGCGCACTTGACGAAAAAGCTTTACGTACGGCATTACCCTTCTTTCACTCTACCAAACATCTTTGATCTTACGTCTTTTGGCTTTACAATGATTTGATAGAACAAAAAAAGTTTCTATAATATTATTGATGTATAAGTAATTAGTTGTATGCTACTTTTTTATAAGGTAAAAACATAGATGTGTTATGAATTCATCACTAACTTAATTATTTACTTAAGATAAGTCAAGAAAGACCTAGAATATTCCGAAGTTATAGAGAATTGAAGGAAGATCTCTAGAAAGAGTACTTTAGAGAGAATAGTGTAGAAATATTCTAGATAGGGTAGTTCTAGAATTAAGTAGTTGGAGGAATATTCTAGAATAGAGTAGAAAAATATGCTTAGTTAGATTGTTCCATCACCTCCTATAAATAGAGGTGTCCATTTGAGTTGTATGCAACCAAACAAGAAACTAAGTAACAAACCAAGTAAGAAAGTAAGAGAGCAAATAAGTGTGTGCTCAAGTAAAGAGTGTTGCTGAAGCAAGCAACAAGTGTGATTAGGATTGTAAGACTGAAGCGAGTTCTTACTTTGATATAATAAAATTCAAGTTGTGAGAAATCGATTGTGCCCGTCGTGTCTCCAAACAATATCCAACAACTGGTATCAGAGCATGTTGGATAAAAGTAAGGTAGTAACTCATAGAAGATCTTACAAGCTATTATCGGAAGTTACAAGTCGCGAGGCACTTATCAATGGCAGATTTCGCAAGCATTCTCAATAGCTTTGAGAAGCTCAACGCAAGCAACTACGGATCATGAAGCACGACAATGTAATATTACTTTTTCGGTCAAGAATTATGGGATATCATCGGTGGATCAGACACCACACCACCAACAGATGTTGGAGCAGCAAAAAGGTGGAAGGTCAAAGCTGGAAATGTCATGTATGCTCTCACTGTAACCATCGAGGATGAGTTCCTACAACGGATTAAGAATGCCAAGACACCCAAAGAAGCTTGGGACACCTTGACAATAATTTGTACAAAGAAGAATGATGCAAGATTACAAAGGCAAGAAGATGAGATTTTGTCAATCTCTCAACGGAATATGACGATCAGTTAATACTTCTTAAAGGTAAAAAAAATTATCTGATGAAATATCAAAATTAGATCCTGAGAATGCTCTCACAAAGACAAGAATGAGGATAATCATTGTTCATGGTCTAAGGCAGGAGTACAAAGGCATAATTACAATCACACGGGGATGGGCCATAGAACCAACTTTATCTGAGTTGAAAAATATGTTGGCAAATGAAAAAGATTTGGAGAAGCCATTATCAAGTCTCACTATAAAAGACGAAGATAAGGCGCTCTTCAGCAAAAGACAAGACTATTAAAAAAAAAAGCGGGGAGAAGCCCACAACCAGGGGGAGACCAAAAGATTCAACATCAAAGAATCCAACGACAAAACAAGCAGGTGAAATGCTTCAACAATCGGCAAATGGATAAGTGCTACAATTGTGGAAAAAAAGATGCAATGTCAGAGACTGTTGGTACAAGAAAGTTGGAGGTAATATAGCTACTTCTTTCCAAAAACATAAAGATGAAGAAGTTTGGGATTTCGAGACCTTTCATGCAGTTAAAGAAACTAATCAACAAGAGGAGCTTGTCACCTGTCACTCTAACAAAGAAGAGGAGATTGCACTTGCAACTGTAAGTGAGAAATTGGTCGATTATGAACATTATTAGATCATTGATCCAGGATGTTCCAATCATATGACTGATGATGAGAAAAAGCTCATTAACATGAGTGAATATAAAGGCGGTCGAGTTATGGTGACTGCAAATAATTTAAAAATACCAATAACTCATATTAGCAAGACAATGTTTGTGCCTCATTACAGCTCAAGACAAGTGAAACTTCAAAATGTCTNGAAGTTTGGGATTTCGAGACCTTTCATGCAGTTAAAGAAACTAATCAACAAGAGGAGCTTGTCACCTGTCACTCTAACAAAGAAGAGGAGATTGCACTTGCAACTGTAAGTGAGAAATTGGTCGATTATGAACATGATTGGATCATTGATTCAGGATGTTCCAATCATATGACTGATGATGAGAAAAAACTCATTAACATGAGTGAATATAAAGGCAGTCGAGTTGTGGTGACTGCAAATAATTTAAAAATACCAATAACTCATATTAGCAAGACAATGTTTGTGCCTCATCACAGCTCAAGACAAGTGAAACTTCAAAATGTCTACCATGTTTTAGATATGAAGAAAAACTTATTATTTGTATCACAACTAACAGATTCTGGTAACTATGTCTTGTTTGGGCCAAATGACATAAAAGTATATCTAAACTTAAAAGTTACAAGCATACCAATAATGAAAGGGAGAAGGTTATAATCAACATACGTCATGCCAATCGAGACAACTTATGTGGTACTTGATGAAGCACCAACATCGTGGTACAACGAAGTCTCCTTGCCAGATTCAAGGAAATTGGAGCAAAAGCTACAATATAAACTTGTAGTAAAAGGACACAGAAGGGTGGTTGAACATGAACAAGAGGTATTTGAAAAATATAACTCACATACGGAGGAGATATTTTCAAAAGGAGAAAATAAGGATTCATGGAAAACAAGAGTACATGAAACTCCAGAATTGTTGCAAGAAAAAGTCCAAGAAGCTCTGCAACCTCAACTAAGAAGGAAGACACGATTGAAATGCTCAAATGCCAAGTATATAGATGCAAAATTAGCAAAGATGGTTAACAATAAATATGCTATATACTACCTTTGAAGAAGCTTCAAAGAGTAGGGATTGGAATAATCCAATGAAAAAGGAGATTCTCAAAGGACATGGACGTCATGATGCTTGCGGAGCAAGAATCGCTCACAACGGACGCAAAGGAAAAATTAAGTTGGTGTTGAGGGGGAGTGTTAAGAATTCATCTCCAACTTAATTATTTACTTAAAATAAGTCAAGAAAAAACTGGAGTATTCTAGAGTTATAGAGAATTGAAGGAAGATCTCTAGAATGAATATTCTAGAAAGAATAGTCTAGAAATATTCTAGATAGGGTAGTTCTAGAATTAAGTAGTTGGAGGAATATTTTAGAATAGAGTAGAAAAATTTGCTTAGTTAGATTGTTCTATCACCTCCTATAAATAGAGATTGTCCATTGAGTTGTATGCAACCAAGCAAGAAACTAAGTAACAAACCAAGTAAGTAAGAAAGCAAGAGAGCAAACAAGTGTGTGTTCAAGTAAAGAGTGTTGCTAAAGCAAGCAACAAGTGTGATCAAGATTGTAAAATCGAAGCGGGTTCTTACCTTGATATAATAAAATTTAAGTTATGAGAAATCGATTGTGCTCGTCGTCTCTCCAAACAATATCCAACAAGATGTATGTTACAAATTTCTAAACCCTACACCAAAAATAAAAAGTAGTAAAAATTTTCTATCAAACAAATGAGGCAAACATACACATATATAAATTTGCTAAGCGCCTAAACGATAGGGTAAATATTAGGGGTGTGTAAAAATCGAACTGGCTAATAAACCGAATCGAAAAAATGTGATTAGGTTATTGTTATTGGGTTAACGGGCTTTTAATGATTTTATAAATTATTTTTATTGAATTATCAGTTTGGTTTTGATTTTTAGTATTAGGTTGTTGGGTAAATCGATAACTCATTAAGACGGTAGGAATTTATAACTCTTTCATAAATATTAAATATTAATAATTTAACATAACTAGACACTATATCAGTGTCCTACACTACAATCTACACATAACATACTTCATACTTCACATAAGAAATTTCATATTATGTTTTGGTCATAACATGTAATTGTTGCCTTCGTACTACATTTGCTCTTATTGATGCAATTTTTCATTATCTTTCTTATTTGACTATATCAAAGCATTTACAACTGATTTGCTTCTTTCACTATATCGTGCCAAATTGTTAGAGAATTGTGGCGTCATATATTTAGATTATGAACATTTTTTGATTGGATAAATCGAAAACCGAACCGTTAACGATCAAAAAACTGATAAGCTGAAAAACATTAACAAATATCTTATTGATTTGTTAATGGTTTAACGTATATAAAAATTGAAAACCAATAAACCGAATCGATAATATATAAAATCGAACCAAATCGATCGAAGAAGTAATATAAACCACACAAATAATAATAATAATAATAATAAAGTCATAGAACCAAACAACATAAGCCAGGTGTGCAAACTAAAGGACAAATAGGGCACAAAAGCATATGGCTAGACCTGATAAGTACTTGATATAACACGAGGACACATATGTTCCCTCCGCTTATTTTTATTTATTCATTTTGAATTTTACACATTTTTTAAGAAATAATAATTAATATATTTATCATAATATTTATATGAATCAATTGTTAGTCTCAAATTTTAAAAAATAATTCAAATAATAAATAATTAGTATTAAGAGTAAACTATAAAAAATAAAAAAATTTTTCTTTTAATATATTAAAATATTAAAATTAACAAATAAAGGATATATTTTTGATATAGAAAACAAATAACTATTTACTTTTTTTGACAATTGCCTTCTCAAATAACTACTTACTTTTTTTAATACTAGAATATCTCTCAACTATTATTATTTTTTCTCAAAATATATTATACACCACAAAACACTCTGTCTCCTAATTGACAAGTCATATCCCATTAAATTCTATCTTTTAATGATTTAACCAATACTAAATCATTCAATCCAACTCAAGACTAGTCTCCTAATTATCAAATCATGTCCCATTAAAATTCTATTTTTTGATAATAAGTTTATTTTTTAACCCAACTCAATTCATGTCTTAGACCCGATTAAAAGTAGGGAAAATTATGCGGTTAAACAAACTTATACTACTTAATTACTCATCATAATTATAGTTTTCTATAATTACCACTCACGACTAACATTATACATTAATTACGCGGGTTGACTTCTAGTTTATATAATTAGTCATGTTTGTATATGTATAATTCGTCAGAATATACAAATGCATATGTATAATATACAATTATCTAACCTATATACATATACAATTCACCTCTCTCCCCCTCTCTGCCCTCTCTCTCTCGCCTCTCTCCTCCCTCGCCCAATCTCACTCGCCTCTCTCCTCCCTCTCCCAATCTCTCTTGCCATATATACAAATATATATGTATAATATACAATTATCTAACCTATATACATATACAATTCACCTTTCTCCACTCTTTGCCCCCTCTCTCTCGCCTCTCTCCTCTCTCTCCTAGTCTCGCTCGCCTCTCTCCTCCATATAACGTGTAGCTACGAATTGTAATTATCAAACTATAGCTATGGAGAGTAATTAGACTATTTTTGAGTGGCTACATGTGAAAGTTCCCCTTAAAAGTATATCAAATTTTATATCCAATAGAACCTTTGGTGAATTTATATATACCTCCGAATTTCTTATTTTATTAAGTTCAACTTTATGTATTCCTCTATTCATAGAGTACATTGATTGTACATAAATGACTATAGCAGAATTTCTGAGACAAACCCAGGATTTGAAGAGTTTGGGTGCACCAATAATATTTAAGCATAAGCGAAGCAAATTTTTCAATGCTTAATGGACGCTTGACTTTGTAATAAAAAGAGTTGTGACCAGGATCGAATCTGGGTCTGCAAGGAGGTATTTCCTCACTTCTACCAGCAGACCAAGGGCAGTTCAATGTCCTTTAAGGGTGCGCTTTTTATTATATTCCTTTTTCTATCAGTTTCTCGAGACACACACACATATATATATATGATTTTTTCCGAAGTTGACGGGTGCATGTGCACCTCCACCTTTACATGTGGGTCCGCCCCTGATTTTAGGGGGAATGTTTTTATGCGGTGCTAACGATTTCTCATATCTTTCGAGACCCACCCGGTATAAAAAAGCCAAAATAAGTGATTTTAAAATTTGCTTCTTTCAATATTTTTTTATCCATTAAATAAATTTATGATAAAATTAGAGTTTTAATATGGCACGACATGCCAAGAGAAAGGGAGAGTTTTGTGGTGGTTAATATAATTGAGTCATAATTGATATTCTAATCCTAAAAGAAAATTAAAATAATTTTAGGAGGTAATTATCAAAATATGAATAACCATTCAGGAAATTAATTTATGTATAACTATGGCCTATGAGTGAATAATTCATTGAATATATATATATATATAAGTTATTACTTTAAAATTCAATCTCAGAAAATTAAAATCTCAAACTCAAAAATTTCAAATTATAACCCCACCTTCAAATGGCCCAACCCACTAGGATAAATATAGACATATAAGCTAATTAATACTATAATTAAGCAAGAGTTAGAGATAGATTCAAGTTGTATGACTATATGCTAGTTGGTGGTATCGATGGTGGAGATTAAAATTTCATAAATTGAAATTAAAAGTAAACACACTAAAAAATTAATTGAATCCAATATTTATATATAATATATATACATATAAAATTATAATTTTAAATTCAACTATATAATGTAATTTTTCACTAAAAAATCCGAACAAACCCTCTTGCTTCCACTTAGTTCCGCTTATGGGTGTTACATACAGTTTATAATTTGCATCATGCATTTACTATTTTATGTATATGTAATGCCATAGTTCGAATAATACGTACAAAAGTTTGTGCTTTTTTTTTCGCTTTATGGTTTTCCCCTCGATATTTATAATTTGTATTGCTTGATCAATTTGAATTTATGTTGAAAAATCTAAACGCACCCTATGTTCATTTAAACGCGCCCCTGCATCCACAAAAGCTTAAATCCACCCCGCTCCACCCCATTATCATCCCTATTCAAAATCAATCAATAGAAGATTATCACTATTCACTAGATCTTTGGTTGATGATTTATAACAAAATATTATTTTGCTAAATCAATTTTATATGAAAATAAAACTTCCATATTATAGTATCTCATATTTGTCACTTAAGTTGTTCTTATTCAATTTGATTATGATTAATTGATAGGTGAGAAAACTTTTCATATTTATTGAAGAGATAAATGTCAAAAACACACTTAAACTATCCCTTTTTTTGAGTTTCATACCTAAACTATTGAGAGTGTGAGTTTCATACCTAAACTATCATTTTTTAGTTTGAGAAACACATCCAGTGGTGTGTGTAATGCACTCTCTCTTTTATTTTGAAAAAACCTTGACACATGACATTCCACATGGATAAAATATTTCACCTTGATAAAAATTAAATAATAAACTATTAATATTAATAAAAAATTAAATATTAAAGTATTACTATCCATAAAAAAAATTATTTTAAATTATTTTACCCACTCCACCACCTCCTCTACGTACCCCCCAAAAAAATTGACATTTTTTTATTTTATAAAAAATAAAATTCTATCCCGTTCTAACCCTCCGGTCCTTATTTTTTATTTTTTATTTTTTTACATTTTTCTCATTTTGTGTTAGATATGTACGTACATATATTTTTAGATTTTTTTTTTACTAGTGTACGAAAATAACATAAATAAATTAAAACTTAAAAAAAGTCTTGCGGTGACAAGTAAAAAATATTTTCGATATGTACATATTTAACACTAAATGAGAAAAAAATTGGAAGCGGAGAGTTATGTGGGGAGAGTAGAATTATTTTTTTAAAAAATAAAATAATATCTAAATTAGTATTTGAAAAGGGAGAGGGAGAGGAGATGAAGTAAAAAAAAAAGTACTTTTATAAAAGAAATTTAAACAAAAAAAAACAAAAAAATGGCTGGAGGGTGGGGGACGGGGTGAGAAAAATATTTTACATTTTATTTTATAAAAGAAATATTATTTTTTTGGACAATAATTTTTAAATTTTAAATTTTAACTAATATTAATAATTTATTTAATTTTTGTCAAAGTTGAATATTTTGTCCATATGAAGTGTGATGTGATAATTTTTTAAAATAAAAGAGAATGTATTACACACACCATGATGAGAGTGGTATAACAGATATAAGTGTGTTTCTTAAACTAAAAATGATAGTTTAGGTATGAAACTCACACTCTTAATAATTTAGGTATGAAACTCAAAAAAATGGTATAGTTTAAGTGTGTTTTTGACACTTATCTCATTTATTGAATATGAATAGTAGTACTTTTTCATCGTTATGTCTTCTTTTTTAACCTATAGTTGAATGATTGATTTGACAAGATGGAGTACTAGATAGTTGGTAAAAATGGCATAACATGGACAGATGATCTACTGATCCCTTTTTTTTATTTTTCATAGGATGTCCGATATTTATGGTGGAGCCTAATTAAATTTGAATTGTGGATAAATCGTAACCTAACAAAGGCGACTCCAAGTTCAAGAGATTTGAATTTGAGACCTTTGATTATGAATGAATGAATATTTATCACTTCATTACAACCCTTGATGATACATTAATGATCTTTTTCAAATAGCTTGATCCTTATAGATTTGACACACCTAGAGCCGTCAAAACGGGCTTATCCCATAGGGCCGGCCCAACCTAACCCATTATTGGGGTAGAGTTGGGATAAAAAAATTCAAGCTCATACAAAACTAGAGCTTATAGCCCAGCCCATATAAGCCCTTAAGGCTTGATCAGGGATGGGTCGGGGTCAGTCCATGGGCTAAAACTTTTTATTTAAGGGTAACTTACAATAATCTCACTAGTATATAATCTAATTACTTAAATACACGCTATGTTGTAATATTATGAATCATACCAGATTTTTGTACGTCCAGATATGTATCTCGGAATATATTGACTCAAAATTAGGTTAATTTGTTCTAGATACACTCTATCCAAGTAGATTCGCATGTATCTAGGATACATAGACAATTATCGCGCCCTAGCCTCCCTCCCATCTTGCTTGTCACTCTCTTATCTCGCTCGCGTATCTGGTATGTGAGATACATGCTAATTTCACAAGATTTTTTGCTAGTGTTATTGAAACAACACCATTGTTTGTCATGTTTGGTTTGAAAATCATCTCATTTTCTTGATGTTATAGAATTATACGTTTGAAAAGGAAAAAAAAAGGGCTAGCCCGCACCCCTTCTAGGGGTGGGTTGGGTTGAGCATATTCAGGCCCTTCCAAATGAAGGGCCGACCTGCCCTAGCACTTCAAATTCCTTGACCCGCGATGCTTGGGACGATCCTTTTTGACAGCTCTAGACACACCCCTTTAAAAAGTCTTAACCAAAAATGCATTTACCTAAACTAATCTTATTAATGATTGTTTGAGATTCTAATTTTATTTGATACTAAGGATAATAATAAAATAATTTAAAAAGCTCTCTCAATTTGCTAAAATGGATAGGTAAAATAAAATATCTAATTTTAGTTTCAATTTATTTGATTTTTTAAGTCAATTTTAAAATGAATGTTTTTTTTTTGAAATTTTTCTAATTTTAATTATTCAATGACATGTTTATGATCACCAAATTAAATGTATTTTGATACATTTTACGTATCGTTAGTTTAAGATAGCAAAATTTAATTCTTTTATTCTTAAAATTTCATATCAAATTAAAAATTAGATAAACAAATTAAAACAAAGAAAATACGAGTATTTTATTCCTTTTCTTACGAAATTTATCAATATTTTCTACTTAATTTATAATCAGAAGCAGTGTTTTAAAAGGCAGGGGTGTGAGACGAGGCGTTTCATATAGTACAGGGCGAGGCGTTAGCTTCGAGACACAGGGCGTAAGTCCCATGGATCTACGGGGCGTAATCTCATGTATATTCAATTTTATAGTTTTATTACTAATAAAATAAGTAAAAGTAAACCTTTCAATGATTTATGATTTTTATTTGAGATAAGTATTAATAATCAATAATGAAGAAAAAAAGTATTATAATTACTATTTGAGAAATATTATTACACCAATAATAAAAATATGATGTAAAGTAAAAAAGGTCAAAAAATAAATTAAAAACGCTCGGGCGTACGTTTTTACACTCATGACTTACGTTTTTATTCTCAGGGCTTACGCCTCAAATTTTAGGACTTACGCCCCAGAAACATTTTTAAAAACTCTAATCAGAGGCTAATTGAATTTCTTGTAATTGACCACTAATCAATTATCAAATGGATTGACATAATTTTTTTTACTATTTAGCTACGAAATTTTATTCATCACTGATTTCTTGTAATTGACCACTTTCTTTTTAACACACACACACACACATATATATTTGAATTCCATCAGATTTAAGAATTTTTTGTAATTTTTTAAAAATAAAAATAAAATTTAATTAGCTCTTACGCTATAACATTTATGTAAAATTCATACACTATTTTTACTACCTAGCTCCTTCCAAATTTTAACCAACACCTCTTTTGTTCTTTCTTCCCAAATTAAACAAAAGGATAAATCATTACCTCTTTTTTCTACTTTTTTTTTTATCTTTCCAACCTTTCGATTTGATTGGTGGAATAATGAATAATAATTCTAGGATATTTTATAGAATTATTTTATTTTAATATTTAATTGTAAGAATTAATTAATCTTAAGAATTATTTTATATTAAAATGATGAGATTTGTCATTATTAAGCCATACACCTCAAATAAGTTCTAATTGATATTAATATGTATAATTAAAATATGACATGTTATATTTTATGTGATTAATTTAATTATTTAATAATCGTAGCATCTCTATCATGCCTTAATTTACGGTAATAGAGATTGCATTTTCTTNAAATAGACCTTATATATACAGTGTAATTTTTCGACGAGGGGGTTCGGGTGAACCCCCTGACCTCCACGTGGGTCCGCCCCTGGCTCTCCTATCCATCAAATAATTGATCAACCATATGAATTTATATAAATGAAATTGTAAAAAAAAAAAAAAAACAAAGAGAATAATATTTGTTTTAAATAAATTTTAAGGTGATGAAAATTAAATTATAATCATAAATAAATATGATGAAACAAAGATTTAATTCTTGATTAATATTTGTGAGTATAAGCTTGTTCCTTTTTTGATTTTTTTTAATTTTCTTAGTGATTTGAGTATTGTTAGTATCGTAATTTTCGGACGTAGGATGATTTGGACCTCCTTCAAATGCATATTATTGCTAAGAATATCAGCCAATGATTTCGAAGAAGGAAGTATTTGATGTTTTGATATCTTTATGAATATTCTAGGAATTTATGAGATTTCACAAGCCTTTTGAAGGAAATATGTTACTTTTTTATAGGCGTGAACAAAAGTTTAGGAGAGATTGACCTCCAAGAATTATAACAGAGATTAAACTCGTCTTGTAGAGTTCAACAAAATTTCGAAGTCTACAAGATTAATGGAGTGTACGTAGCTTTGATGAAACTCAAAGATGTGACTTGAAGTATCCATAAAATTTGGAGAAGAAATATACGAATGCGCCAACATGAGGGTGTGAAAGGATGGCTATAGCAGGAGTTAGGAGAAGTAGAGGTAGGATAAAAAAGAACTAAGAGAGCTGATCGATTAGACAGAGCATGACACAACTTCAACTTATTGAATACATGATCCTAAATAAAAAGATATGAAGATTGATGATTTGGTTAGAAGGTTAGTTGGTACATGAGTGTAGTCGTACTCTATGCGGGAGAAGCAAGCGCCTCTCCTCTACTCATTAAAAGTAGTAGTATTTAGTTGTCGTGTAATTTCTTGTTCTTCAATATATATTATTATTTGTTACTTTATTTACTCTGTATCTTATTATTATACTCTTATATTTTCTTATAGCCCTAGATCAAATACTTCTCTTTTAAGCTAAGGATCTATCAAAAACAACCAACCCTTTACCTCATAAAGATAAAGACAATATCTACATACATCCAGATACTCAAACATGAAACATCCACAACATTAGTATATAGATTCATCCCACGTAATTATATAGATGTGTCCTACTTACATAATTTGTCCGTTTCAAAAAGATTATTCATCATTCTATATTTTATAAGTTTATACTTTCAGCAATCTCTGATATCCTTATTAATATACAAATGACATGACATATCTGGTATAGTGGTGAAATCAGAATTTTCAATAAAGAGATTTAAAATCTAAAGAAATAAACACACAAAGTAATCGAAGAGAGTTCAACATCTACTATATACACATAAATAATATAATTTTCTGCTGAAAGATGTTTGGATGAACTCGGCTCTGCCCCTGATTTGGTACCATAAAATTTAAAAATATATTTATAATATGATATACACGTTTCTAATTTATCATAAAATTCAAAAAAAATTCTTTTATATCATTGAATTTGTGTCCAATCGAATAAACACACATATAATAAAATTGATGGATAAGTGGCAATTTTTGATAAGTGAGCTAAAATACATGCTTATATAAGCCGTCTGCCGGACCAATGATTAGTTCAAAAGAATAATAGTAGTACATAATATTGTGTAATAAGTACTATTTTTTATTACTTATTTAAATAATTATATATTTTTATATTTGAAAATATTTAATTTTGAAATTTTCATTTATTCTTAATGATTTTTTAAATGATTATACAAATAGTATAATTTGTTTAAGATCACAAATTATAGAAATGATAAAAGGTACTCTTGACTTACTTGAAATAAGCTATTTTATCTTTCATTACATTCAAAACTGTCTTTACCGTTAGTTAACTAGCTCAAAAATAGGTCAACAACACGCCAATAGTTCAAAAATAGTATTATATCTACTAACAATTGCTTCAAAACAAAAATATAAGACCATATACACTAACAATTAACAACTTCACATTTAAAATGTTAGAAAAATACACATTAAATAATGTATGCATGATTCTTATAATATGTTAAAAAATATTTAGAGCTTTGTATTGAAATTTGATTTTAGACCACTAATTAAGTTGAGCTGCCACTGATATACCTTTGACTATTGGAAACAGGACACTTTTGTACCCACCATTATATATCAATAGCTGGCTCATATCATGAGTTGCCGTAAACCATTTGGATATTTTGATTGAAATAAGTTGAAACTAATATTTCCAAGAGAATAAGATGTATGAAGACAAACATGACAATTGCGCAAATTAAGGACTAAATAATGGGGCACTAAAGATGCTGGATTGATAAGTATTAACATCTCAAGAAGTTTTGATTTTAGTTATTGTCATTTCAATTATAGTAAGTTTTGAATATGTAATCGTCTTTGAAAGAGAGCGCTTTATCTTCAAATTTGAATAAGTCAGACATTAAAGTGGGCATCAAACACTAAATGAGAAACTATCACACTTGTCAGTTAACACCATCAATCACTACTGTCAGTCACCATTACTACTAGATACTACTCACTTCACTACACACCATTAGCCAACACCAGTCCCTATCGACAACTATAACCACTATATATACTATTTTGGAATGTCCAACAATACTTGTTCATTTTATGAAATTAATAGATAATTTTACATTTAGTTCCTAATTTACCCTTTATCATTAATTATAGTCATTTTCTTATACATTTTTCAAGACATTATATTAATTATATTCAAAGGGTGATATAGTAAAATTACCCTTCTATTTATAGTTTTTTAAGAAGTGTGCAAAATCAACCGTGAACAAGTATTGTTGGACAGATGGAATAGTAATCACCACCACCAAATTACCATATAAATTTTTAAAAATATTTTGTTCATAAAGTATTAGATTAATTTTATATTTATTATTTTTCAGTTAAAGAAAAATTTAATACATTCTAGATGTTAAAGAACAAACAATCTTAATTATCTAGAATTCAAATTTTCATGTAACATTTTAATATATATATATATATATATATATATTTGAACACATCTATATATATTTGGATAATAGATAATAATATAAATCACTCATTTTAAGAAAGTAATTTGCTGGCAAATATTCTTTGAAAATGGCCTAGGTTTTATAAAAATCCACTTACACTAATAATGTATAAAGTTTTAAATGCATTTAGTAATTGAAAAAAAGAAAATAAATAAAGAAGTAGACACCTAAAATTTGCGGGAGTCCTATTACCCTATGAAACTATTTATATTAACGATAAATACAATATTTTCAGCCATTTTTAATTACTGCAGTTGTGTTCTCACGAAAATTGGGCGCGTGAAGGAGTAATATTACATCCCCAAACAAGTGTCAAAATGCCAGGTGACATATTTTTTATTGAGAAACTTTCACATATAGCCACTCAAAAATAGTCTAATTACTCTCCATAGCTATAGTTTGATAATTACAATTCGTAGCTACATGTTATAGTGAGGAGAGAGGCGAGAGAGAGAGGGAGTGGGAGAAAGGTGAATTATATATGTATATCGGTTAGATAATTGTATATTATACATATGCATTTGTATATATGGCAAGCGAGATTGGGAGAGGGAGGAGAGAGGCGAGTGAGAAAGGGCAGAGAGTGGGAAAGAGGTGAATTGTATATGTATATCGGTTAGATAATTGTATATTATACATATGCATTTGTATATTTTTTTGTTTGAAAGTAGAAAAAAATTATGGCAAGCGAGATTGGGAGAGGGAGAAAAGAGGCGAGCGAGATTGGGAGAGAAAGGAGAGAGGTGGGAGAGAGAGGGCAGAGAGTGGGAGAGAGGTGAATGATATATGTATATCGGTTAGATAATTGTATATTATACATATGTATATGTATATTCTGGCGAATTATACATATACAAACGTGACTAATTATACAAACTCGAAGTCAGCCCACGTAATTAATGTATAATGTTAGTCGCGAGTGGTAATTATAGCAAATTATAGCTATGTTGAGTAATTAAGTAGTATAAGTTTGCTTAACCACACAATTTTCTCTTTTTTATTTGATTTTTTAATTGATAAATTAGACCCATCTTCCCCAAATTACCATTAATGGCCTTTTAAGAAGTTTTTTCAATATGCCAAAAATTAAAAATCATCATTCTTCTCTGATTTTGTATTTTTTAAAATGCTATATTATTAGATTTTTTTCTTTTTAAAACTTGATTAAAAAGTTTTTATCTTTCCTAAAAATTAAAGATTGAAAATTGTCACGACCCAGACTGTTGTGATTGACACCCACACTAACCCTCCGGTGGGAGAACCATTAAAACTAATTAGCTAACCAAGAACTACACAACTTAATAAAAAACTAAGGCGTTTAAAGTTACGGAAGCAAGTTTAAATGTCTAGGAAAAGGAAAAATAGGGAGTTCCCATAAACTCCAACAAAAGTCTAACAACCAAATGCGGAATTAACGCCTAGAACCTGAAAGTCAATGTACCAAAACTCTAACAAGGATCATAAATCTAAGGAAATGGGTACAACCCTATAAGAAATCTAAAGTACTAGTCTAAGTTCCGAAGATGTGGAATAAACGAAAGAGAACTCATGGTAGCCCGGAAGAACTGATTCACCCTTGAATTCGATTGATCACTGATCTTCCAAGCGAGGTCTGTCAATAGCCGCCTGAAGATGCCCTATACTCAATAAAGAAAGAGCAAGTGCAGTATCAGTACACAACCATAATGTACTGATAGGATCACACGGCTATCCCACTAAGTGCAATATAAACAATTCATTACAACATAATAAACATGCATACACCGAACATATACAACATCGATTATCACTTATGAACAACGTACAATTTCATAGTTCACAAGATATACAATTATGTCAAGTCAATAGACCTCTTATGGAACCCATATCCAAACAGTTAGTGTACCAGATCGTGGTACCTGTTCCAAGTTAGTGTGTCGGATCACGACACCTGCCCCAATTTTTATGCCGGTACATGGCAACTAATCCCAGTTAGTGTGTCGAAACGTAACACCCGATTCATTCATCAAGCCACAATCACGTACACAATGTACATTTTCATAATCATACAATCAAGTCATGATTCATGGCATACAATTATTCAATCATCCTCATTTATGATTAATGTGATCAATAATGCAACCTTCACATATATACATGCATCATACAAAATCACAACAATCACCTACCTCGAACAAAACTTGAATCCCTTAAGAAACTTGATTCTTCCCTTTTTGAATTCTTTCTGCTTGTTCTTGGTCTACAAACAATCAATAATACGCAAGGATCAATAATTAAGGTCTAATGACTAGGATTACAACTAACCCATTAACCCTAGACCAAACCCTTGATCTCATACCTATATTAGGGCTTTTTCCACCATAAATCCCAGATCAAAACTCTGTCCCATTGATAATTACCCAAGAAACTAAATTCTACGGATCGAAAAATGGAATTGGGGAGTGAAAACCTTACCTTAGTCTCAAGAATGGTGAAATACTTTCAAGAAAATACCTGGGGTTGTTCCTTTGCCCTCAAAGTCGAAAAGTGTAGAATAAAATGTTTTTGGGGTTTATTTTCGACTTAAGTCATGTCTGTCCTGTCACATTTGTCCTCACCTCACTGCAGCTGCCCTGCCCTGCCCTGATGGCTTACGCGGAGACAAAACCTCAGAAATTGAGTTCCAAATCCCTATTTCACAACACACCTTCAACCTACGACACTCAGAAAATATCCGTTCACACTAAGATCATTTTCGGGAGTTCTACTCGCCTGAATTCAATTTCGTAAAGTTGTATGAGTTTATTAACGTCTTAGCTATCTACTCATATGAATTTGATCTCCAGTTTGTTACCAGATTTCCTTAGACCTCACTGACTCCGATTTCGTCCAAATCAGGACTAGGTTGAGAAATTTCAAGATACTACTAAAAAGTTTTTTAGTCCAAAATTTTTCACCGTTGGATTTTCTATAACGACGTGAATCGATCGTTACAATAGATACCAATTTACCCATCACTCATCCCCGAGTGATAAACTAGGAAAAACAGGCTAAAGCAAGAGTGAAATAGTACCTGAATCGACGAACAACTGGGAATACTTGTCTCGCATGTTGTTCTCGATTTCCCAAGTGGCTTTCTCGATTGAACGATGCTTTCATTGAACTTTCATGGACTTAATCTTCTTGGTCCTCAACTTTCAGACATTACGATCAAGAATATCAATCGGTTCTTTCTCATATAGAAGGTCTTTGTCTAGCACAACTGAGTCCCATTTTATGATGTAATCCCCGTCACCATGATATCTCTTCAACATGGAAACATGAAATACCAGATGAACTACCGATAAGTTAGGAGGTAAAGCCAACCTATTGGCCATTGGCCCTAGACGGTCAAGAACCTCAAATGACCCAATGTATCGGGGATTGAGATTGCCCTTCTTACCGAATCTCATCACTCCTTTCATGGGTGATACCTTAAGAAGAACGTTCTTACCAGTCTGAAATGTCTGTCTCTTACCTTATAGTCTGCATACTTCTTCTGTCTACTTTGGGCTGCTAAAAGCTTAGCTTGAATACTCCTCACTTTATCTTGAGCATCCTTCACTAAATTAACCCCCAAAGGTTTCACATCTCCAAGCCTCAAAACATCCTATGGGTGATCTACACCCCCTCCCATAGAGTGCCTCAAACGGTGCCATATCTATGCTGGAGTGATAACTATTATTATAGGAAAATTCACACAATGGTAGAAACTTATCCCAATGCCCACCAAAATCAATCACACATGCCTTCAACATGTCCTCTAACACTTAAATAGTCCTCTGTGACTGTCCGTCTGTCTGCGGATGGAAATCTATACTAAAAGTGAGTTGTGTGCCCAATTCCTCATGTAACTTCCTCCAAAACTTGGAGGTAAACTGTGTACCACGGTCTGAGATGATAGAAAGGGGCATCCTATGCAGCCTTACTATCTCCTTTACATATACCTTAGCCAATTGTTGAGCATTATAGTCTGTTTTAACTGGAATAAAATGGGCTGACTTAGTCAATCTGTCAATAATTACCCAAATAGAATCATACTTTCCCAATGTCTTGGGAAGACCAACCACGAAATCCATGACTATTCTCTCTCACTTCCATTCCAGAATTGACATTCTCTGAAGCAAACCTACATGCTATTGATGCTCATATTTTGTTAGCAATTTTGACACTTAGCCACAAACTCTACTATATATTTCTTTATGCCAGGCCACCAATAGAGTCGCTTCAAATTTTGGTGCATCTTAGTCACACCTGGATGAATGGAATACCTCGAACTATGGGATTCAATCAATAAACTCTGAATCAAGTTGCCCATTCTAGGAACACAAATACTTCCTTTAAAATTGAGCACAACTTTCGCATCAAGAGTGGTCTCTTGTGCCTTGCCAGACACTGCTTTATTTTTGAGTTCTTCCAACTGCTCATCCTCAAACTGTTTGGCCTTGATCTCCTCAATGAACGTGGTCCTTACTTCAATGTTAGCTAACACCCCACCTTTTTATGATATGCCAAACTGCATGAACTTAGATTCCAAGGTTTGGATTTCCTTAGCCAAAGGTCGCTTGGGTACACTCAAGCAAGCTAAATGTAACACCCCGTATCCGAAATGGACCAAAAATGTAGATTTTTGAGAAGTTGCAAGTGCAACTTACGGTCACCATGCACGGACCATAGGTCAGACCACGGCCCATGCTGGTGGTCCGTGGTTCACCACTGCAACCACTCCCCAAACCAGCTCAGAAAATTGGCTAAGTCCCGACTGACGGATAGACCCACGGTCCGTAAATCAGACCACGGTCCGTGGTCTGTGTCCGTGGATCAAGACTTCCCTTACCAGCCTCTGACACAAACTACGGTCGACCAGCACGGACCGTCATTCGATCCACGGTCCGTAGGTCTGACCGTAGACGAGGGTCAGCAGCCAGTTAGCTGAAAATTCTGATGGGTCAACTTCAGATGGTCATAACTCTTAGCACAAAATGAATTATGTGTCCCATAACCTATGGTTAGATAGATAATTGAATTATCTTTCCAACGCCACCGAGTTTTCTAAATTCTGACCTCCGAGGAAAAGGTTATGTCCATTTTAGTGAAGAACTGTCGGGTAGACTCGACCTACGGACTCAATCGACGGACCGTTGATTGATTGACGGACCGTAGGTCCATTCCGTCAGTCACTCCGACAACAGTTAATTCAGGGGTCTTTTGGCCTTTTCCTATTTTGTTTCACCCCTAAGATACGTTGTTTTGACCCTAAATCATGAGGTTTTAATTAGTTTAAGCCTAGAAACATAACTAGAACCTACATAAGTCAAATTCATTAATCAAAACTTAGAAAATTAAAAGCAAGAGAGGAGAAAAAGGTCAAGAACCCTAGTTCAAGAACGCAACGAGGTTTCTTCAGTTCTAGCCCCNACCTAGGGTTTCTAGAATTATAGCAGATCATCATGAATTAGTTATTTAAATGTTCCAAATCAGATTATCATGTTATTGCTCAGTTTATCGCATGAATTTCAGAACCCTAGCTATGTATTTCTTTAGTTCTTGAATTACACATGCTAGGTCAGATATTTCAGTATTCAGTTTTACATGCCTCAGTTCATGAATGCATCATTATCAGATTAATTGTTGCATTCTCAGTTTGCATGTTCAGTTTTGAGCTATCCAGTATTTACAGAAATTCAGTCATAACTAGTTAACTACTTAATTCATTGGGAGTAGCATAATACCGAGTTGGACTAGGATTTCAGCATACCCATATAGTCCAGAACTACGAGCCACGTAGGTGTAAGTCCCCTCTGTGGGCAACATCAGTTATTGATCACGCCAGCATGCCTCTATACCTCTGGCAGGGTATATTGGGTCCTCTCGATGGGGCGTATACATCGGACTCCACATTTAGCTCATGCGGTTTTATGTCGGTTATTAGTAGCTCCCACAGTTCAGTCAGGTTCTATTGCATTGACCATTTATCAGTATATTCAGTATTCAGTCTCAACATGTTATAAATTGGTTATTGCATTCAGTTAGCTCAGCCTTCAGTATCTATATCATGTTCAGATTATTTGATTGCTTTATTGCTTTATTCAGTTATATGTTATTTCAGCTTTACTCCATCCTGCATGCTCAGTACCTTTCAAGTACTGACGCATACGTGCGCTACATCTTCTCGTGATGTAGGTTCAGGTCCTCAGCATTCAGATCACGCTTAGATCGGTTCCCGATCTTCAGTTCAGCAGAATCAGTTGGTGAGTCCTCATTCTTCGGGGACAATAGTCATGAGTTTCTTTTCAGTAGTTTAGTCCTTTAGTTTCAGTTTTGCTAGACTTAGCTGGGGCCTGTCCCAGCATTTCTAGTCAGTTTAGAGGCTTATTTAAGACATAGTTAGATTCAACTTAGTATTTGAGTTTGATATTTCTTTTGTATTAAACTCTCAGATTTGATATATTTAGTTATAGTATATGGGTACTCCCCATCTTTTTAGATTTATTTATGATTTAGCTTCCGCATCAGTTTATTTTTTTAGTATGCTCATTATCATGCCAGCAGGGTTAACTTGGGATCACTTGTGGTCCTAGGTCCCGTGTCCGCGTCTCGGGGGTAGTTCGGGGCATGACAAACTTGGTATCAGAGCATTAGGTTTAAGTGTCCTAGGATGTCTGAAAAACCGCACTAGGTAGAGTCCTTTTCATGGGTGTGTAGTGCGCACCATATCTAATGAGAGGGAGGCTACAAAGTGTCTTTAGGAAAAATCTTTACTTTTACTCTTATCGTGCGTAAGGTATGATCTAATTTCATTCTAACTCAACGTTCTACGTTTTAGTGATCATGCCTCCCCGTAGAGCTAACGTCAGGAATGCGAATGCCAGGAACGCAAACGCAGCTCCTCCAGTTCCAGATCAGGAAGTCTCAAATGCTGAATTCAGGAATGCCATTCAGATGTTGGCTCAGAGTGTCGCTAACCAGAACAATCAGCGGGTTCAAGCTCCTGTGAATGCAAATGGTGGATCAGCAGCAGCAAGGGTCCGTGACTTTGTTAGGATGAACCCTCCAGAGTTCTTAGGATCGCAGACTGGTGAAGATCCCCAGAATTTCTTGGATGAGATCAAGAAGATCTTTGAGGTAATACAGGTCACTGGGAATGATCGGGTTGAGTTAGCATCTTACCAACTGAAAGATGTGGCTCATATCTGGTACACTCAGTGGAAGGAGAACAGGGGTACAGATGTTTCAGCGAAACCTTTCTAGACAGGTTTTTCCCCATAGAGTTGAGAGAAGCAAGGGCCCAGGAATTTATGAACTTAAGGCAGGGTAACATGACTGTCCAAAANCAGTGGAAGGAGAACAGGGTTACATATGTCGCTCCTATTACTTGGGAATGTTTCAGCGAAACCTCTCTAGACAGGTTTTTTTCCCATAGAGTTGAGAGAAGCAAGGGCCCAGGAATTTATGAACTTAAGGCAGGGTAACATAACTGTCCAAGAGTATGGGCTCAAGTTTAATCAACTCTCCAGGTATGCTCCTCACATGGTTGCTGATTCCAGGGCTCAGATGAATAAGTTTCTCTATGGAGTGTCAGACTTAGTGAAAACAGAGTGCAGGAATGCTATGTTGTTGGGAGACATGAACATCTCTAGGCTCATGACTCATGCTCAGCAGGTTGAGGGGGATAAGCTTAGGGAACAGGCTAAGGAGACTAAGAAAGTAAGAACAAGTAACTACGAGTATTCCCACCAGAAATCGGGTGGTGGAAACCACTCGCATTTTCAGCAGAAGTCTTCGACTCCAGCCCCTTCATCAGCTAGTGTTCCATTCCCCAGGGTCTGTAATGATCAGAAAGGTAGGGCGTCAGGCTCTAAGTATCAAGGTAGTGTTTCAGGCACCAAAACCTACCCAACTTGCCCGAAATGTAGTAGGAACCATCTGGGCGAGTGCTTTGCAGGTAAGGAAGTATGCTTTGGGTGTGGCCATTCTGGTCATAGATTGAAGGATTGTCCTTCAAGACAAGGTCAAGGAGGAAATAATGGTAGAGCTCAGTCTACAACTTCAGCAGCACCAGCAGGTCGCCCGACTCAGCAGGGTAACTTTTCTGGTACTGGTGGCGGACAACGCCAAAATAAGCTTTATGCTCTTCAGGCTCGTCAAGATCAGGAAGATTCTCCTGATGTAGTCACTGGTACATTACGAGTCTTTGATCTTGATATTTATGCATTGTTAGATCCAGGGGCTACTTTGTCTTTTGTAACTCCTTACATAACAGTCCAATTCAGTATTAGTCCAGAAACTCTTTCAGAACCTTTCTCAGTCTCTACTCCAGTCGGTGACCCAGTTATAGCTAGACGGGTATACAGAAATTGCCCTGTCACAGTCTCTTAGAAAGTCACCTCAACAGATCTTGTAGAGTTAGAAATGGTAGACTCGATATCATTCTAGGCATGGATTGGTTGCATTCATGTTATGCCTCAGTCGATTGTGGAACTAGGATTGTTCGTTTTCAGTTTCCAGACGAACCAATCCTAGAATGGAAGGGTAGTAGCTTAGCGCCTATGGGTCGATTCATTTCTTACCTTAAGGCAAGAAAGATGATCTCTAAGGGTTATCTCTATCATCTAGTTCGGGTTAAGGATTCTAGTTTCGAAACCCCAACTCTTCAATCAGTTCCAGTGGTTAATGAGTTTTCAGAAGTGTTCCTAGAAGATCTTCCTGGAGTCCCTCCCGAAAGGGAAATAGACTTTGGAATTGGTCTCCTTCCAGATACCCAGCCTATCTCTATCCCTCCTTACAGAATGGATCCAATTGAGCTTAAGGAATTGAAAGAGCAGTTGAAAGACCTTCTAGATAAGGGCTTCATCAAACCCAGTATTTCGCCATGGGGTGCACCAGTGTTGTTCGTGAAGAAGAAAGATGGTTCTCTCAGAATGTGCATTAACTATAGGCAGTTGAACAAGGTCACAATCAAGAATAAGTATCCCATTCCTAGGATTGATGACTTGTTTGACCAACTTCAGGGTGCTAGTCATTTCTCAAAGATAGACCTCAGATCAGGTTATCATCAACTTAGAGTCAGAGATAGTGACATTCCAAAGACAACCTTCAGAACTCGGTATGGTTATTATGAATTTGTAGTTATGTCATTTGGACTAACCAATGCTCCTGCAGCTTTCATGGATTTGATGAACAGAGTGTTCAAATAGTACTTGGACTTATTCATTATCGTCTTTATTGATGATATCCTCATTTACTCTAGGAATGAGGAAGAACATGCAAGTCATTTGAGAGTTGTTCTGCAAACTCTCAAAGATCACCAGTTATTTGCAAAGTTTAACAAGTGCGAGTTTTGGTTACAATCAGTTGCCTTCCTTGGGCATATTGTGTTTAGTGAAGGAATTCAAGTGGATTCCCAGAAGATAGAAGTAGTGAAACAATGGCCCAGACCTACCTTTGCTACAGATATAAGAAGTTTCTTAGGTCTAGCGGGCTATTATAGACGGTCTGTGGAAGGATTTTCATCCATAGCCTCTCCATTGACTAAGTTAACTCAGAAAAAGGTTAAGTTCCAATGGTCAGATGATTGTGAGAAAAACTTTGCAGAACTGAAAACTAGGTTGACTACAACTCCTGTCTTGACTCTACCAGAGGGTTCAGATGGTTATGTGATCTATTGTGATGCATCCAGAGTCGGCCTAGGTTGTGTGTTGATGCAGCGAGGTAAGGTTATAACTCATGCTTCTAGACAGCTTAAGGTACATGAGAAGAATTATCCAACTCATGACCTCGAGCTAGCTGCAGTGGTGTTTGCACTTAAGATTTGGAGACATTACTTGTATGGTGTTCACGTAGATGTGTTCACAGACCATAGGAGCCTTTAGTATGTATTCACCCAGAAAGATTTGAATCTTCGCCAGAGAAGGTGGCTTGAGTTCCTCAAAGATTATGATATGAGTGTGCATTACCATCCGGGTAAGGCGAATGTAGTAGCATATGCTCTTAGTAGATTATCCATGGGTAGTGTAGCACATGTTGAGGAAGAAAGGAGAGAGCTAGCAAAGGATGTTCACAGATTTGCTCGCCTAGGAGTTCGTCTTATGAGCATATCAGATGGTGGTGTAACGGTTCAGAATGGGGCAGAATCTTCTTTAGTGGTAGAGGTTAAGGAAAAGCAAGATAGTGATCCAATCTTGCTTGAACTTAAGGGTGCAGTCCACAATCAAAGAGTGGAGGTTTTCTCTCAAGGGGGAGATGATGTACTTTGCTATCAAGGTAGATTGTGTGTTCCTGATGTGGGTGAATTGAGACAATATATTCTCGTAGAAGCCCACAATTCCAAATATTCTATTCATCCAGGCGCCACTAAGATGTACCGTGATCTACGGGAAGTTTATTAGTGGACTGGTATGAAAAGAGATATAACAGACTTTGTGGCTAAGTACCCCAATTGCCAGCAAGTAAAGGTAGAACATCAGAAACCAGGGGGTATGACTCAAGGGATTGACATTCCTACTTGGAAGTGGGAAGTGATCAACATGGACTTCATCACAGGTTTACCTCGTACTCGCAGACAACATGACTCCATTTGGGTGATTGTTGATAGGGTTACTAAGTCTTCTCGCTTTTTGGCG
>NC_064286.1:55957000-56068273 GCF_019186545.1 Solanum stenotomum
TTTCCTTCTGATTCCATTCCAGCTTTAGGTAATAGTTCCTCTTCAGTTTTTCAGTCATTCATGCGTAAATTCAGTCTTAGAATCATGTTCCTTTAGTTTGTACTTGCATTTTCAGCGTATTTGCATGTCCTTGGAACTCAGATCAGTCAGAAATTCAGCTCTTAGTGTTTAGTGGTAGGGATTGCAGCCCTCTCTCTCCATTTCAGCTAATTTAGTCTTCATTCAAGGACGAATGGTCCCAAGGGGGAGATAATGTAACACCCCGTATCCGAAATGGACCAAAAATATAGATTATTGAGAAGTTGCAGGTGCAACTTACGGTCACCATCCACGGACCGTAGGTCAGACCACGGCCCGTGCTGGTGGTCCGTGGTTCACCACAGCAACCTCTCCCCAAACCAGCTCAGAAAATTGGCTAAGTCCCGACTCACGGACAAACCCACGGTCCGTGGATCGAGACTTCCCTTACCAGCCTCTGACACAAACTACGGTCGACTAGCATGGACCGTCATTCGATCCACGGTCCGTAGGTCTGACCGTAGACGAGGGTCAGCAGCCAGTTAGCTGAAAATTCTGATGGGGCAACTTCAGATGGTCATAACTCTTAGCACAAAATGAATTATGTGTCCCATAACCTATGGTTAGATAGATAATTGAATTATCTTTCCAACGCCACCGAGTTTTCTAAATTCCGACCTCTGAGTAAAAGGTTATGCCCGTTTTAGTGAAGACCGTCGGGCAGACTCGACCTACGGACTCAATCGACGGACCGTCGATTGAGTGACGGACCGTCGATTGATTGACGGACCGTAGGTCCATTCCGTCAGTCACTCCGACAGCAGTTAATTCAGGGGTCTTTTGGTCTTTTCCTATTTCGTTTAACCCCTAAGATACGTCGTTTAGACCCTAAATCATGAGGTTTTAATTAGTTTAAGCCTAGAAACATAACTAGAACCTACCTAAGTCAAATTCATTAATCAAAACTTAGAAAATTAGAAGCAAGAGAGGCGAAAAAGGTCAAGAACCCTAGTTCAAGAACGCAGCGAGGTTTCTTCAGTTCCAGCCCCGAAATCAAAAGATTTCTCTGTGGAATTCGTCACCAGGTATGTGGGATTTCACTATTGGGTTCCTTTCGCCCATTAGGTTCCTAGAATTCAGTCAGATTCTTGATTCCATGATGATGAACAGACCTAGGGTTTCTAGAGTTATAGCAGATCATCATGAATTAGTTATTTAAATGTTCCAAATCAGATTGTTATGTTATTGCTCAGTTTATCGCATGAATTTCAGAACCCTAGCTATGTATTTCNAAATCAAAAGATTTCTCTGTGGAATTCGTCACCAGGTATGTGGGATTTCACTAGTAGGTTCCTTTCGCCCATTAGGTCCCTAGAATTCAGTCAGATTCTTGATTCCATGATTATGAACAGACCTAGGGTTTCTAGAGTTATAGCAGATCATCATGAATTAGTTATTTAAATGTTCCAAATCAGATTATCATGTTATTGCTCAGTTTATCGCATGAATTTCAGAACCCTAGTTATGTATTTCTTTAGTTCTTGAATTACACATGCTAGGTCAGATATTTCAGTATTCAGTTTTACATGCCTCAGTTCATGAATGCATCATTATCAGATTAATTGTTGCATTCTCAGTTTGCATGTTCAGTTTTGAGCTATCTAGTATTTACAGAAATTTAGCCATAACTAGTTAACTACTTAATTCATTGGGAGTAGCATAATACCGAGTTGGACTAGGATTTCAGCGTACCCATATAGTCCAGAACTACGAGCCACGTAGGTGTAAGTCCCCTCTGTGGGCAACATCAATTTAGTGATCACACCAGCATGCCTCTATACCTCTGGCAGGGTATATTGGGTCCTCTCGATGGGGGGTATATATCGGACTCCACATTTAGCTCATGTGGTTTTATGTCGGTTATTAGTAGCTCCCACAGTTCAGTCAGATTCTATTGCATTGACCATTTATCAGTATATTCAGTATTCAGTCTCAGCATGTTATAAATTGGTCATTGTATTCAGTTAGCTCAGCCTTCAGTATCTATATCATGTTCAGATTATTTGATTGCTTTATTGCTTTGTTCAGTTATATGTTAGTTCAGCTTTACTCTATCCTGCATGCTCAGTACCTTTCAAGTACTGACGCATACGTGCGCTACATCTTCTCGTGATGTAGGTTCAGGTCCTCAATATTCAGATCACGCTTAGATCGGTTCCCGATCTTCAGTTCAGCAGAATCAGTTGGTGAGTCCTCATTCTTCGGAGACAATAGTCATGAGTTTCTTTTCAGTATTTTAGTCATTAAGTTTCAGTTTTGCTAGACTTAGCTGGGGCCTGTTCCAGCATCTCTAGTCAGTTTAGAGGCTTATTTAAGACATAGTTAGATTCAGCTTAGTATTTGAGTTTGATATTTCTTTTGTATTAAACTCTCAGATTTGATATATTTAGTTATAGTATATGGGTACTCCCCAGTTTTTCAGATTTATTTATGATTTAGCTTCCTCATTAGTTTATTTTCTTTAGTATGCTCATGATCATAGCAGGGTTAGCTTGGGATCACTTGTGGTCATAGGTCCCGTGTCCGCGTCTCGGGGGTAGCTCGGGGCGTGACACTAAACTACCCATGCTCACCACTTTTCGGCTTAGTGCGTCCGCCACTACATTAGCCTTACCCGTATGATATTGGATGGTCACATCATAATCCTTGAGTAGCTTCATCCACATTTGTTGTCTCATATTCAGACCCTTTTGAGTGAATACATGTTGTAGACTGCGATGATCAGTAAATACTTCACACTTAATACCATAAAGATAATGTTTCCAGCTCTTAAGAGCAAACACTACCGCTGTCAACTCTAAATCATGTGTTGGGTAGTTTCGCTCATGAACATTCAACTGCCGCGATGCATAAGCTATGAAATTTTTATCTTGCATTAATACCGCACCCAAACCAGAATGTGAAGCATCACAATAAACTATAAAGTCTTTACCTTCCACCGGTAGGGCTAGAATAAGTGTTGTGGTCAGATAAGTCTTGAGCTTTTGGAAGCTCTCCTCACATTTTTCAGTCCATTCAAAAGGTACCTCATTTTTTGTCAAATTTGTCAGATGTGTGGCAATAGAAGCGAAGTTTTTCACAAACCAATGATAGTAGCTAGCGAGCCCCACAAAACTCTTAATTTTAGTCTTATAACTTGGTGGAACCTAATTCATAACCGCTTCAATCTTTTCGGGGTCTACTATTACCTCTTCCTTTGAAACTACATGCCCCAAAAAGGCCACCGAAGTCAACCAAAATTCACACTTAGAAAATTTCGCATACAACTTTTTGTTTCCCAAGAACACCCAGAACAATACGAAGGTGGTTGGTGTGCTCTTCCTCACCTTTCGAATACACCAAGATGTCATCAATAAACACTATCACAAATGAATCGAGAAAGGGCTTGAACACACCGTTCATCACACTCATGAAAACTGCAGGTGCATTTGTCAACCCAAATAGCATAACTAGAAACTCATAATGCCTATAACGTTTCCTAAATGTCGTTTTTGGTATATCCTCAGGCCTAATCTTTAACTGATGGTAATCAAACCTTAAATCAATCTTAGAGAAAACTGATACACCCTGCAATTGGTCAAAAATATCATCTATCCGAGGCAATGGATACTTATTTCGAATGGTGACCTTATTCAATTGTCGGTTGTCTATACACATTCTCATACTACCATCATTTGTCTTAACAAACTAGACAGGAGCACCCCATGCGGAAACACTAAGACGAATGAATCTTTTATCAAAAAGATCTTGGATTTGAGCCTTAAGCTCTCTTAATTCTACCGGAGCCATGCGATACGGAGGGACTGAAATAGGACGAGTACCAGGTTCCAAATCAATGCAGAAATTTGTATCTCTATCCGGGGGCATACAAGACAAATCAGTAGAAAACACTTCTCTAAATTCTGACACCACAGGGATGGACTCAATAGAGGGAGACTCAACCTCAACATCCCGAATGTGAGCCAAATAAGTCAGACAACCCTGCCCCACCAGTTTCTTAGCCCTAATGGAGGATATGATCTTAGCTTTTTGAGGCATGTACACCCCTTCCCGAAATTTCTAGAGTCACGAACTTAGTATTTCAATTAAGCACAACATAATAAGGGGACAACCAAGTTATGCCTAAGATTATATCAAAGTCAGTCATATCCAACATCACTAAATCAGTCCAATTCTGAAGACCTATAAACAAGATAGGACAAGCACGATAAACAAGAGCGACTATGACAGACTCTCCAACGGGAGTAGAAACATGGATGAAGGCATCACGTATATCACAAATCATATCAAACTCTAAGGCAAATCACACGGATACATAAGAATAAGTAGAACCCGGATAAAATAACACATTAGCCATCCGGTCACAAACGAGAATTGTAATTCTGATCACTATTTCAGACACCTCCGCCTCGGTCTTGCCCGCAAATGCATAACATTGAGCTATGTCATCATGATGGACGACTTCCTTGCCTTGTTGCACCATTCCTCTGCCTGCGTTACCATTTCCCTGACCTCTATGGCCTCGTTGATTTCCTCCTTGCCCACTTTGTGGACGTCTTCAACCATTATTACTATTTCCCGTGGGTACCACTGCTCTAGACTGCTTCTGCGCAAAATCCATCATGCGCAAGTGGGGACAATCTCTCCTCATATGCCCAGGTTTTCCACAGTTATAACATGTACGATTAAAAGATGGCTTGCTGCCCGCCGAAGGTGCAGCTCCCTAGCTATCCTATTTCAATTTTTGAGGTGGATTTCCCGAGCAATTACCTGTAGAAGCGGGCATGACGTACTGAATTGGCCGGACTGCAAGTGTTGGCCTACCTGAACCTCTGAAGTAGAAACCTTGAAAGCTGCCTAAATTCTTGGATTTCTTAGCCGATGCCTTAGCCTGACTGTCTCGCCTCACCCTCTCCACTTTCTTCACAAAATCCCTTACTTCATTGAAGCTTTTTCCCGGAGAGGTCATATAAACAGACAATACCTGCAACTCAGAATTTAGTCCCTTAACAAATAGGCAGATCCTCTCTTCCTCAGTAGTCACCAATTGCGAAACATATCTAGACAAAACATGGAACTTGGCCTCATAAGCAGCCACAGTCATACCACTTTGCTCCAAAGCCATGAACTCATCCTTATTATAATATCTCAGGGTCCGGGGCACATACTTTTCCAAGAATAGATAATGAAACTGGGTCCAAGTGAGTGGGGGTAAAGTTGAAGATCTGCACTCCACATAAACTCTCCACCACTGCTTAGCCTCACCTTGAAGCTGGAAAGTCACAAACTCAACTCCATGCTAATGGAAATTTCCCAACTTATGAAGCCTCTCATAACAATATAGGATGAACTCATAGGCATCCTCACTCTCAGAACCATGGAACACCGGCGGTTTCAATTTCAAGAACTTAGTCAACATCTCATGCTCATTACTATTCATAACATGACCCAACAAAGGATGAAAGAAAGCATCAGTATCTACAGTTCCACCCACCTTGGTGACAGTGATAACAATAGGGGGATTCGCGGGAGGTTGAGTTGCTTGAACAGATGGAAGCACTCCAAGACCAACCGATCCTTTCAAGAATGACATAATCCGCTGAGCTAACACTGGGTCTAAAAGAGGAATATTTGTAGTCTCAGCCTGCACCTCTTCCTCTTGTCCGACATCCTCATCGTTCTCAACCTCCACATTTTCCTCTATCTCTTCATGATGCGCAAGAGGATTCTCATTTCTGGGAACATTCTCAACTGGTGCTCCATCCCTAGTAGATGTTACCCTTCCTCGGCCTCTGCCCCTTGCTCTTTCTCTACCATTGCCTCGACCGCGACCTCTCGCTGCGGATTTCTCAATTGGCGCATTGATGAGAGCTACGGGCCTGACGCCGTTGAACCTAGTGTTAACCATCTGCGGACAGAAGAGTGAAGAAGATTAGATACCAATTTGGATCACCAGATACCAATTGGAACCAAGTTATAGCACGAAATGAGACAAGAGAAAATAGAGAGATTTCCTAAATTCTTATAGCCTCTTGAAGAACAGTATAGACGTCTCTGTACCGTTTCGCAAGACTTTACAAGACTCGTTTTGGTACACCGAGATCAACAAACTTAGGGCTTTGATACCAAATTTGTCACGACCCAGACCGTTGTGATTGACACCCACACTAACCCTCCGGTGGGAGAACCATTAATACTAATTAGCTAACCAAGAACTACACAACTTAATAAAAAACTAACACATTTAAAGTTACGAAAGCAAGTTTAAATGTCTAGGAAAAGGAAAAATAGGGAGTTCCCATAAACTTCAACAAAAGTCTAACAATCAAATGCAGAATTAACGCCTAGAACCTGAAAGTCAATGTACTAAAACGCTAACGAGGATCATAAGTCTGAGGAAATGGGTACAACCCAATTAAACATAAGAAATCTAAAGTACTAGTCTAAGTCCGAAGATGTGGACATAAACGAAAGAGAACTCAGGGCAGCTCGAAAGAACTGACTCTCCCTTGAATTCGATTGATCACTAATCTTCCAAGCGAGGTCCGTCAATAGTCTCCTGAAGATACCTTGTACTCAACAAAGAAAGAGCAAGTGCAATATTAGTATACAACCACAGTGCACTGGTAGGATCATGCGGCTAGCCCACTAAGTGCATTATAAGCAAGTCATTACAGCATAATAAGCATGCATACACCGAACATATACAACATCAATTATCACTTATGAACAACGTACAATTTCATAGTTCTCAAGATATACAATTATGTCAAGTCTATGGTCCTCCTATGGAACCCATACCTAAACAGTTAATGTACCGGATCGTGGTACCCGTTCCAAGTTAGTGTGTCGGATTGCGACACCCGCCCCAATATTTATGTCGGTGCGTGGCAATTGATTCAGTTAGTGTGTCGGAATGTAACACCCGATCTATTTAACAAGCCACAATTACATTCACAATGTACATTCTCATAATCATACAATCAAGTTATGATTCATGGCCTACAATTATTCGATCATTCTCATTTACGATTAATGCGATCAATAATGCAACAGTCGCATACATACAATCATAATGAAGCAATTACAAGCATACATCACACAAAACATGACATCACAACCATCACTTACCTCGAACAAAACTTAAATCTCCTAAGAAACTTGATGCTTTTCTTTTCGAATTCTTTTCGCTTGTTCTTGGTCTACAAACAATCAATAATACACAGGGATCAATAATTAAGGTCTAATTACCGAGATTACAACTGACCCATTAAACCTAGACCAAACCCTTGATCCCCATACCCAAATTAGGGATTATTCCACCATAAATCCTAGATCAAAACCCTCCCCCATCGATAATTACCTAAGAAACTAAGTTCTACGGATCAAAAAATAGAATAAGAGAGTGAAAACCTTACCTTTAGCCTCAAGAATGGTGGAAAACTGTCAAGAAAACACCTGGGGTTGTTCCTTTGCCCTCAAAGTCGAAAAGTGCAGAATAAAACGTTTTTGGGGTTTATTTCCGATTTAAGTCGCGTCTGTCCCGCCACAACGATCCTTTCCCCGCTGCAGCGGCCCCGCCTTGGCGGCTTACACAGAGACAAAACCTTGGAAATTGAGTTCCAAACCCCCATTTCATAGCAGACCTTCAACCTATGATAATCAGAAAATACCCGTTCACGCTAAGATCATTTTCGGGAGTTCTACTCACCCGAATTCAATTTCGTAAAGTCGTACGGGTTTCTTAACATCTTAACTATCTACTCATATGATCAAATTCATAATTTGATCTCCCGTTTGTTATCATATTTCCCTAGATCCACTGACTCCGGTTTCGTCCAAATCTGGACTAGGTTGGAAAATTTTACGATACTACCAAAAAGTTTTTCGGTCCAAATTTTTTTCCTGTTGGATCTTCTATAATGACGGAAACCGGTCGTTACAAAAATAATGATGCTGATAGATAAAGAAGGCGATTTAGGATGAAGATGGTGATTTAAATTTTGATTTGATAGAACTTCTAATTTTCATATTTTGATGATTTGTCATTTTTAGTATTGATTAAGTAGTGCCATGATTAAGTGTTGTCGCTATGATTTGTGATGGTGGAACTAAAAAAAAAGTTTCGAAAGTCAAAGGCAAAGTAGAAATTGAAAAGAGAATTTTTTTTAAAAGAAATCAAAATAGAAAGTTAAAGGCAAAAATGAAAAGAATTGAAAGTTAAATAGTTAATGACATGTTGTAGATTAGGGTTGGCGCGTGATTTGCACCTACCTTATTACAACCGGGAATGACCGAAAAAGGAGGTACATATGCTACTTTAAAATAATTTCATGAGGTAATATGTCTGCAACAAACTTTAGGTGTCTAGTTCAAAAAAGGGTACAAGTTTGATTGGGTAATTCTCATTTAAAAAAAAACTAAATGCTAAAGTGAAAATCACCTTTTGGTTTAAAGTATTAGTCATAAATCAATTATTAAAAGAAAATTTCCCATTCTCACAATTTTTGCCTTTGGAGTTCTTCTAATTCATTTTGCTAACTAAAAATTGAACGTGCCGAATTATTAGCTTTTTTCTATAAATATAAGTTTGGTGAAGTACATTGTCAGTCCTTAAACTTACTGGTAAAATTTATTTAAGATCCTCAAATTATGAAAATATTTCAATTAAATAGCTAAATACATGATGCAGTATTCAAATTAAACACTTTCTATTCAAAATATTGAAAAAACTCTTATGCATGTTGTTAAGTAATCATAACATAAAATATATGTTAGTCATTTAAACTATGTCTCCTTTTAGCATCAATAACCAGTAAAACCTCATGTATATTTCAACTAATATTATGTGATATATAACTAGCTAAGCTAAATAGTTTGTTGTTAGAATATCTATCCAAATTCCAAACCAATGATTTTATAAACAACTAACCAAAATGGTGCTTACGTATGGATAATGTTTTATTTAAACAAAATTAAATAATAAAATTAAATTTAACTAACAAGACAATAATGATGAAATTTGTTAGCCACGTAGAGTCCATAATTAAATTTAATACTTTTTTTTATAAATGTGTTAGATTTAGGGTAACAGACCAAATGAACATTTTTTGTTATACATTAAGGAACATTTCAATCAAGTGAAAACATTAAAGACTAAAATGAACATCTTTCTTATATATTAAGGACTATTTTAATCAAGTGAAATACAGTAAAGACCAAAATAAAGTATTACACATATTTTAAGATAATTTTCTCAACTATTATATGTCTATAATAACATTTGATATCTAAATCTTATTCGTCTATTATAAACAAAATAACTCAAATAATAAATTTTCTAATCTTTTTATGTGTGAAAAAAAATGATGCAACTAAAATTCTCAACTTCATTTTTAATTTTCTCACGTGTTCCTTCACAATAATTTTGTCGTTTAGTTTTCATTATTTGAACTTATGAAAGTCAAATCAACATACGTTTAAGCTAGAATTGTTGGGGATCTCAGCTAAGAGAATCCCTCCAAAAATTAGCGTATGCCATTATTTGCAACGCACACACGATATTCTTTAGTAAAAGGCGAAAGAATAGTTCGCTATGTGTTCATTGCGTGGCTGCGTGAGTTTTACAATTAGCAAAGCAACTGTTTTTACGAGGGTTGCACATGCTGTAGCTTCTCTTGTAGCCGATATGGGACTTGCGTTCTACATGGTACTAAAGTTAATGAATGAAAACTTTTAAAAATATGTGAACTTATCTACACTTCGCGTGATCATAAAAAATATAAATAATTCAGTATTTTATATATAATAATGTTTGTATCGAATAAATGTGAATCTCAGTAAATTTGTAAAAATATTTTTCAAGAGTTTTACATAAAAAATATATAAAATAAAATAATTACACCTTTCTATTAATGTGTAGAGGTACAATTCGAATCCATAGAGAAAAAACATAAGAAAATTACATGTGATTAGAAGTGAAAGAACACGATATTTAATGTTGCAATTTATAATGATTTAAAAATAAATAACATAGATATATTATTTTTTAAAGTAAAAAATAAATAACAGCAGAAATTATAGAGTTACAATAATAAAAAATTCATATAAAAATTAAACTTAAGAGGTATATACCACTGAAGAGATACATAAGGAAAAAAAATAAAGAAAGAAATAATACAATACACATATCATTACGATTTTAATCATTAAAAAGTAGAAGGAAAAATGAAATTAATACATAATGTTTAAGCTTTTCTCGATATCAACTGCATAAGCCTATCACTATTTGAGAGTTTTCTTCTTCTTTTTCAAGTCAAGCACAAGCATGAGTATGGTACTTTAGTAAAAATGAAGGGAAACTTTGGATAGAATTTCATGAAACAAAAAATATAAAGGGGCTCGAAATATATTCGAACTTTGATCGAAATTGCTGTAACAATCCCAAACTTTGGGCAGGACCTATTACCCCCTGCACTATTTAATAATGTATTTTAAAGATATATAGATGCCCACGTGGGCATCATAAATATTGCATCATTATAAATAATAACTTGTCCAGTAGGAGACGGGGGGGGGGGGGTGTAAATAGTTTAAAAAATTTATGTTTGAGGTGGTGATTAAGACTCTCATAATTTAGGTGTGCATTTAATAAAATACACTTAATTTAAAGAGTTTTTTAACTATTAATTCAATAACTTATCTACGTAATGAATGCATTACGAACATGTACATAAATTTATAGTAAGGACCATCCACACTTGCCAAGTTGTGATAAATCGAATAATAGTCGAATAATTGTGACGATTCAGATCGCCGTGAGTGACATCCATACTAATCATCCAGTGGAAGAACCATTTACCAACCCAAAATTCATCCCAACACACCATTTCTAAAACAAGTCATGATATAAAAATTAAGAAAAACAGTTTAAAACAATTAACAAATTGAGCCTCCATAAACTCAATCAAATGCCAAAATTTGTCCAAAATAAAGCCCCTAAAACATAAAGTTGTGATACCAAAACTCCAATTAATCAATTATGGGGATGCAACCCCAAAAGCTAGATAACATAACGAATTGTACAAAAGTTTATGTCCGAAGAGATGAATAAGAAAACGATAGAAGAACTCAACACAACCTGGAAGAGTAGCTTGTCCTTGGATTCGAAAGGTCAAATTTCCTTCAACTGAGGTCTCATATCAGCTGCCTGAATATACTCTGTACTCAGCAAGGAAAGAGTGAGTGCATTATTAACCACAATCACAGTGTAATGATAAAATCACATGACCAATTCCACATTATGAATGTAAACATATAACTACAACATAGTAAACACTGACCAACAAATATAATTACAATCACGAATACATAGACTTCCAATCACAATATCATGAATCAATCAATACCGGAAACATGCTCCACATGAACATAATTATTAATACCCATCCTCTCATGGAACCACAATTAACATACCTAATCCTTTCAAGGAACCCACACACAAACTGATAGTGTATCGGTCCGAGCTAATCAATATTTGTATTCATATGAAGCGCGATATTCAAACCAACCGTTAGTATTCTTGTACTGGGGTGGTACCCAAGTCAATCAACAATTACAAACAACATAGATGCACAATCACAATCACAATGAACAATAACACTTGAAATAACAAGTAAAGTAAACAGGTTCATTGCATGAGATTATAAACACGGTGTCGTTTCAAATTTTTCCATATGTTTTCCCCATCATGCATACTATAAAGCAGTAGACATGAATACATTAAAAAACATACAACCATCACTTACCTCGAATCAAGCCTCTTAGAAACTCTAAAGAACCCGAACTTTCCCCTTGTTCAATGCCTTGCCTTGTTATTGGTCTAAAACAATAAATGCATGTAGCAATCAATCTAAAATGACCTAAATATATCAGATTTATACTAAACCCTACCCCACACCAATTCATGATCATTCTATCCAATCCAAAGCTTTTTCCATCATTAAATCAAGTCAAAACCCTCCCCAAGAGTAATATCTTAGATTATAAGGCTTAAGAATCAATTTGAAAGACGGGGGAGTAATGAACTTACCTTTATCGATGAACTTGGTGGAAAATTAAATAGAAACTGCCCTAATTCGCTCCCTAAAACCCAAGAACAATGTTACAAAAAATAGGAGGTCTTGAGACTTTTTCTGCATAAAATCCCGACTTACCCTGCTATAGCGACTCGACACGTTATAACAATCACCCTATAGCTATTGTAGTCCCGCTATAGCGCCTGCACGCGCTCACTATAGTGGGGTGTCACCCGCTATAGCAGATTACACGAACTATAGAGACTCGGAAACCCCTGAAAACCCCTTTTTCAGAACATATATTCTTCTCTTGACGTCCCAAACTATCCCCTTAGACCAAGTTTGATTTCGGAAGTTTTACTCACTCAAATTTGACTCCATAAATGCTTACGGGTTCCTTAATGTCTTGACTACTAGAAAATATAACCCACCCTAGACATATCACCCCACACATTCCCTGATGACTCTAGATCTCACTTCGCTAAGATTCTGTCTAAAACTGGCCTAACCTAAAATTTTGAAGTCACTATTCGAAAAGTTTTCTTGCGCGATTTCTTTCACCATTAACCTACTCATAATAATCGAGACATATTGTTATCATAATAGTCTTTACATAAATAACACATGCCATTTCACCCACAGATCATGTGACAGTGAGAGGATTATAGGAGATTTGAAAAAGATATCATAAAGATAGAGTAGTTAACAAAAATGGTATAACATAAAGTTAGGAATGTTATATTCCTGAATTTGTAGTATATATAGAAAAACCAAATGCGTACGTAAAGTAATGATAATATCCAGAAGTGAGAGTGACAGTTACCCTTTGTAGAAATAAACGAAGTTTCAAGGAAACATCATATTTGGAAGCTTCAAATTAAATGACTCTTTTCTTTTTTCTTGTTTCAAGAAAATCGTTTTTAAGAAAAGTGTAATCAATATATATACGTGTTATAATCTTTTAATAAAAGAGATTAATGATCCCTCCAAAAAAAATAAATGTATGAATTATCAATAAATAAGTCTCAATAATCTAATTGAATGATGAATAAGTGATTGATTTTAAAAAAAAATATTTATTACTTTTATCTTGTTCTTGTTTTTTGTAGTGCATATACAATCCTCATTCTCTCCTAAACTTGCTAACATAGTTTCGAATAAGTAATAACATATCAGTTTGATTTTGCTTGAATAGATCACATAAGTTTATCAAGCTATATATTTATTTTTCAACCTTAATTATTCAGTACACATCACATGTTTCTACCTTAGCTTTATATATATGTGTTTGTTGTGCAATAGTTTTATAGATGCATGTATGATTCTTATACATAGATTTCATATATCAAATGATTATATAAAAGAAAAGAGCAGAACTCAGGTAGAAATATTAGGCAACGTTACTGGCATATTTAGGATTTTAAGGTCGTGGGCGTTCAAGCACCCGGAAGTCACTAGGATTTTATTATTATTTTCATCTATTTAATTGAATCTCACTTTTTACATTTAAAATTTCTTCAAAATACTTTCTTTATCTCATATTCCTGGCTCACCTTTTCTTTTATATACTCCTTAAAAGAAAATCATAAATAATAAAAATACTTTTATTAATATACCCTTGATTTCTTTTTAATACACTTTATTTATTTGACTTATACATCGATTTCAAGATTAAAGATGTAGGATTTTTAATTTTTTTTAATAATATTTATACTTCAATAAGAATTAATTTTAAGGTAAACTGATTATTTAAAAAAATTAATTCTATCTAAATTTTTAAATTGATAAGCAGTTTGAGATAAATATTGTTAGTAATATGAACAAGTAATATGAGATGAAAAGAGTATATTTTCTTTTTATATATATATACTCTTATAATATCATTGACTAATGAGTAATTTCAGAACAAGAAACCTTAATGATACCATAAAATTGTATAGATACTTTTATAGTTTCATTGACTAATGAGTAATTTATGAATAAGAAATCTTAATGATACCACAACAATACACATATACTCTTATAGTATCATTGACTAATGAGTAATTTCTGAACAAGAAACCTTAATGATACCATAAAAATGTGTAGATACTTTTATAGTATCATTGACTTATGAGTAATTTCTGAATAAAAAACCTTAATGATACCACAACAATATACATATACTCTTATAGTATCATTGACTAATGAATAATTTCTTAACGGGAAACCTTAATGATACCAATATATATATATATATATATATATATTGATTTAGTATCAGTTAAGCAAAATTATCAGCCTTAATGATGCAAATACAATATATGATACTAATTTAGTACTCCCTCCGTCCCATTTTATGTGGCACTTTTCGAATTTCGAGATTCAAACAAGTCTAACTTTGACCGTAATTTTTTCATAGATCTTTTAAACATTTTGAATTATCAATTGTTGTGACTTATAGTACTTTTTACATAATTTACAAATATAGAAATTTCATTTCAAAAAAGTTGAAGATTTCATGCGAAAATTCCCGGTCAAACTTAAACTGTTTGACTCTCGTAAAACGAAAAGTGCCACATAAATTGGAACAGAGGGAGTATCAGTTGTGCGAAAATTATCAGCAAATACAGTATGGACTGTATTTTTTTTTTAGAGAGAATGCGTATTTCTTGAATTACTTTGAATTGGGGTATGCACATGTAATTATTTGGAAAAATTACAGAAATCCACCATTTAGTTTACCTATTACCATTATCTCCTATAAGTTTTACAAATTTAAAAAATCCCTCATTTTTGCGCATCAGATTAATGTATCAGCACTTATATTATTGTATCTCGGGCATCAGATTAGTGTATCATGTATAAAATGTAATGTATCTTACTTAACGATTAATGTATCTCGCGCATTAGATTAATGTATCAGCGGTTATATTATTGTATCCGTTTGAGGAATTTCTGTAATTATAATTTTTTAAGGGATATATTGTAATTTTACCTTAAAAGTATGTGATTTCTGTAATTTATTTTGAGTTTTATAGCCCATTTATGTAATTTTTCCTAGATAATACTCTTATTTGAGCCCAAAGTAAACTTGACCCAATTCGATTTTTAGCATATTTGAGCCCAAAGTAAACTTGGGCAGGTCATGATCCAACCCAATTTTTATTTCAATCCATTTTAATATTTTCAATTTCAACCTAACCGCCCATTTGACACCCTAGGCCACCACTACCAACCTTCAAAGGGCGTGAGCTTTAATATCCCATGCCAACACCCGACTCAACAAAAAGGAGAAGGGTTTCAGATTATTTTACAAAACCTGACACAGAAGTGATCAACTCCCGTTTGCTCGAGGTGGTGGTGGTGGAAGATGATGATATGAAGAAAGTGAAGATGACAAATCCGCAATTGACTTAACAAATAACCGCTAAATATATTAAGGGTATAATATACTTATTAATTTCACATATATATTACCATTCACAACTCAGAAGTATGAAAAATACAGATATATCATGCAAAAAAAAAAGAAGAAGAAAAAATAAGACACTATTACCTTATTATTACGAGAGAGTATGAGGAGTAGCAATTAAATAAAGATCATTCTTTCTTTTTGCCTTAATCCTTCTGTTCCAATCGTGTCCAAATCATTCAAAATAACTCCATGAGGAACCTTCCAATCAAAGTGATAAAGTAATTGAGATAAAGGATGTGCAATATTAACTAAACCAAATAACATTCTGGGACACATTCTTCTTCCAGCACCAAATGGAATAAATTTAAAATAATTTCCTTTGAGGTCAATAGTATTATTCTCGAATCTCTCATGTATAAAGCTTTTTTAGTCATGCCAATATTTGAAGTCTCAACTAATCGACCATTCATTCACTAGGACCTTGGTTTTCATAGGTATTGTGTATCTATTGATCTTTGTCTCTTCTCTACATTCCCTTGGAACTAGAGGAGCCGGAGGGTGTAGCCTTAGTGTTTCTTTGATAACTAATTCCAAGTAGTTCAAATCTTCTAAATCAATATCATCAAATGTTTTTTTTCCCATTCAATCGCTCTCTCACTTCGAGTTGTGCTTTCTCCAGGACACGTGGATTTTTAATCATTTCTAAAAATGCGCAAATTATTGTTGAAGAAGCTGATTCAGTTCCATAGCAACAAACATGTCGTGCATATAAAATTAAACGTATGAAGATTGAATTTTCGATTCATAACATGCATTATTTTTTTTTAAAAAAATGCGCTAGACTTACAAGAATGTCTTGTATAATGTTTTTATTTGTGATAGGAGATCCAAATTCTCTGCTCTCCATTACTCTAAGTAATGCATCAACCAAATCGTCATTTACCATTACATTTCTTATCTTTTGCTCGATTATCACGATGGTCATTAATGATTTTCTCTAAGATTTCATCAACCTTCGAATGCACCTTTGACAATTTTGACTTCATTCCACTGATGTTATGGAGCCATTATTTTGGGAAGGGAACAAATCAGTTAAGTCCAATCCTCCAATTAATGAATAAACATCCTTTATCAACATTATCAACTTATTTCGATCATGTATGATTTTTCCAGATATTGACTTACTAGTTACGGTATTCACAAACAAAATTTTTTTATTGGTTAAGTTCATGAATGAGTCAGGTGTATTGGAATAGAGTGATGAAATGAGCTATGATATTTCTTCTTGTTGAATGGAAGCAAATGATTTGACCATCTTTGTGCTAAGAAGTTCCATGACACAAACTTTTTCGTATATTTTTTATCACGATCCGAGCCTACACCCTGGACATGGATGGGACTCGAAAATCATTGCTAGTCCCCAAGCGAACCCTCATCCTGGATGACTACAAGCGGATGACTAACTTGAGCATACATAAGCATCAAATTGAAATAAACGTTTAAAAACAGTTTACTGAATCTCAAAACTTCGATGAATATATAGTGAGTATGAAACATAAGATTTAAATAAAATATCTGAATACTGAAAGACTCCTTAAAACTATCTATCTATGAAGCCTCTACTATACAAATATGAGTGTTGGGACAAGACCCACAACTCCTCAAAGAACTACTACTAGCGACTCATAAAATTGGAGTCCTATGATGAAAGCAAAGAGGTCTCACTCATAAGCCGATGAGCGGATGAAGTGATCTCAATAGACTCTTGTTGAGGATCCTAAGAACCTGTATCTGCATCATTAAAAGATACAGGTCGAATGACATCAGTACATTGAATGTAGGAGTATGTAATATAGCTGAATAACAAATAGCTGAAAGAAAGAACTGCAATAGATAACAATGAACTCAAGCTGAATGTAAAGAAATAAAAGAGTAAAATCATTTAAAGCTTTACAAAATACTTTCTCATCTCTGAACTCAATATAATAAGTGATATATAGAAATACACTTTAACTTTATTGGGAGATTCTCTAACCGACAATCATCACTATGAGCTACGTGATGATACAACATCTTGCTCACGCTGCCAGAACTGTCTTAGACCTTGTCGGGGTATAGAACACCTCAACTAAGTGGATCCATTAAGCTATGCTTAAAAAACAATAAGAAATCATCTAAAAAGTATGACACTTTACCTATGTTGGCATACATGGTTTATGAGGACTTTGAGTTGTCTGAATTCGTCCCCATATCGGTACTGAATACTACTCCCAATAATATATACTTATGCTCATATGTTTTAAAAAATAACTCTTCCTCTAGTTTGAGATAATTGCTCAAACTACCCTCTTAAAAGAGGTAACTGTTCTTGAAATATCTTTTGAACTCATAACTCATTTAGAAATCTCAGTTTCTCTTTTATCAATGCAAAAATTGATACCTTTGAAAATACATAGTCCTTTTTATACTCTTAGTCAATTCATACTTGAAAACTCTTTCTCAAAAACATATCAAAATCATATTTTAATATGATCATTGATGACTTGGAAAGTCATACAACATAAACATTGATGGTATATCTAGATACCATACTGCTCATACATTGATGGAATACTCGATTGTTATACTAATCATGTTTTAGAAACACTTTTCTCAAAACTCTTCTTTATTTTCTCAAAAACTCGGTTTAAAACTCAATTGTTGGCTTTGAAAAGCTTCTCAAAATTTATAACTCAATTCATAGATTTCATGCGGAATTATGGACATGAACGACTCAACTCAAGAATGTTAATGTATAACATATAGCAATTCAATAATTAGGAGTAGACTTTCAAAAAGAAATAGGAACTCTAGAACTCAAAATTAACTCATCTCAAGAATACTCAAATCTAGGGGTAGAATCCTAGATTACTCTTTTACTGATTTGAAAGAAGATGTAGGGTGTGAGGACGAACTATTCCAACACTCTGATAGCCTTACATACATGGAAGAACAAGGTTCTTGAAGAATTTTGAAGAATCTTGAAACAGAATTTGGTTAGAAGCCTTGAAACCCTAGCTTGAAGGAGAACAATCAAGAAAACCTTTCTTGTGATTCTTGAATTAGTTTCTTGAAATCTCTATGGCCAAGAATTATGATTTTCATTAGTAATTCATAATTGTATGGAGTAATTTGAGTAGAAAAGAATGGAATTCTTGGAGAAAGACTTACCTTGAAGAAGAATCTTTAAAAAGATTGGAAGAATCTTGAATGAAGTCTTCTACTTTGATTTTTTTCCTTAGGATTTTGTCTTAGGGTTTGAGAGAGAAGAGAATGATGGATTAAGAGATGAAAATCTGATTGTTTTGAGCCTTATATTAGTCAAGAAATTCGTTTAGGGTTTCCTTGGAGGTAAAATGACAAAAAGACTCTTTTTAGTGTTTTTCCGTCGGCTAATTCGTCACTGCACTGTATCAGTTACTAAAATGGTCATAACTTTTTACTCAAAAATTGGATTGACGCGAAATTGGTGGAGTTGGAAAGTAGATTCAAATACCTTTAATTTGATATGTTAATAAAAAGCACTTCCTCCTTTCTACGTTTTATATGATGTAATGAAGTAAAGATTCCATTGAATTTTTTAAAAGCAAATTTTCGTATTTTATTAGTGATCTCAAAATAAAAAATCAAACACCACCTGGGGCATTGCCCAATCAATACCGAGCCCAAATAACATAAACACATAAAAGAATAACATTTTTTCTACCCATATCCTAAAGCCCAGTCCAACTCTTACCCAGTTAGGGCCTCTTTTCTCCTGAGATATGTTGCCTCCTTAGACTAATCCAAGCCTCCACTTTCTATTGCTTTGGGTCATCAACAACCTAGAGCTTCTACTCTTTTGTGCAGGTCATGTGTCAGATAACAAGAGTAAGTACCTTCGTCCCTGTACTATTCCCTTTAATTTGTCTTGCTACTAACCATGTTTCCCTCTTCAATTGTTCTCTCAGGTTACATGGATTGTACTCTTATATTTTGCTGACAAATCCTTTCTATTGGAGAGATGCTTCTTCAGTTGGTAAGTTTTCACACTTCTCAATTTGTTCAGTTTCTCTCTAACCTCTAGGTGGTCCAAGATCGGAGTGCATGTGTAGCTCTGATTCGTCGCTTTAAAAGAGTGTTGATAGCTTCTTTCAAGTTTAAACATCCTACACTTATCTCAGCTCCTCCCATTTTGCCGAATCCTCTGAAGCAGCTTAGGCTAGATAGATTTCAAATATCAAATGACTATACAAAAGAAAATGTCCAAACTCAAAAAGGAATACCAGGCGATTGGCATGTACAAATACCTCCTTTTCAGATAGTTATTTAATTTATAGTCGGTGTTAATTAATTTTTGCAAGTTTTCTACTGCGAGCACAACTTCAAATATACACAATTGAAGTTGAAAATTTGTGCTTAACTTCGAACATTTTTGTCTGAAGTATGGCCTTGTGAAGGTGGCCAAACGTTAGACATTTTTGTCTGAAGTTTGGTATGACTTGTCAAGGCTAAGTTCAAACTTTTTTTTATTGAAGTACTTGTGGACTTTACAAGGTCAAACATTAGACATTTTTACCTGAAGTTTGGTACAACTTGCCAATACCAACTTCAAATAATTTTCATTGAAGTGGTGGACTTTACAAGGCAAGTTTCACACATTTTTTACTAAAATTTTACCTAACTTGCCAAAGCTGGTTAAATTATTTACCTTGTTTTCCAAATAAATAATATATATAGCAAATAATATTTTTGATTATGTATATGTGTAAGTTCTCTTGATGGAAAGAAATTACTGATTATGAGTCCCTAGGAAACTGTATTTTTTTGGAGAAGTCCCTAGAATTAAGGGTTTATCTAAGAGTCCCTAGCTTATCTAAAGTTCGCTTATTTCATTTAGTTGATTTAATCCATTATCTTATTCTTCCAAGCGTATATCTACTAATCTGAAATGTCTATCTCTACGTTTTTTAATATTGTGATTATACATTGAACTTAAAAAGGAGATGAATCAAGCCTATCACTAAATTGATTTTAAAGCATATAAATCAAATTGATTAACATGCTTTTTTCCCCTCATATGCTTGAAAGATTCTCGTGGATGAATATATAGAAATAAGCTTCTTCAATTGGGTCCCAATATGAGTATAAAAAACATATAAAAATTAAAGAAGATTTCTTGTGAAAATTTTATTAGATAAATGAGAAAAGCCAAACATGTCACTAAATCAGTCTAATTATGTTTTAAGTATTTAGTTAAAGATTCACTCAATCTTTTTATCAGCAAATTTAACACTAACCCCCCCCCCCCCCCCCCCCCCCCCCCCCCCCCCCCCCCCCCNCCCCCCCCCCCCCCCCCCACACACACAAAGTCGAAGTCGATATGGACGAAAAATGAGAAAGGGGGACAAAGGCCCACTCTTAATTCCAAGAAAAATAAATTGTATTTTGTTATTTTTGGCCTAAGCCTTTGTCATTTTATTTATTATTATCTCGTTAGAATTTAGGACAGGTGGAAGATGGGCCTAAGGCCCAAAGAAATAAAATTTCAAATTTAGTCTAGGACAGGCACAAAGGTGGCAAAAATCGGGTCAAAAGGTCCAAAACGAAAATAGGCCCAAATACTGGCCAAGGCGGATAAGAAAACCATATTTGTGCCCAAATTCTCTTTCCCTATATATTTAACTGCTATTATGTGCTTATTTGTTAAAAATTAATATTAAGGTCTCGAAACTTCAAATCCCCAAAAGACATCCATTTTGAATTAATCGCTTAACTAAATTATTCCTCTTTCACTTGACTAAAAAAATATATAAATAATAAATAAATAAGTTTATGAAATACTTCACTTAGATAATATTTCATTATTTTTCTATTAAAATGGTCTCAACTATAGAGTATTTCACTTTTACAATTCAAGATGAGTTAAAATATTTTAGCCAAATAATTAATTGTCGGATAACCGCATATTAGCGGGCATTTCGGGTGCTTTCAAACCCTTTCTGAAATGCTAATAAGAACCCCGAATCCCTTTTAAGTTTTCATTAGATTTTCTGTTTTAGTCTTTTGAAAACAACAGTTTTCTTGATTTTTCTTAAAAATTAAGTGGCGACTCTTAAAACCAGTCCAAACATATTTTCTAAATAAAACAGAATGACGACTCTGCTGGGGATTTGAATGGTTCTAACCTTAAGATTAAGTTATTTGACTACATGTTTTAATTGTCTACTTGTTTTATTAATCGCATATATTGAACTGTGGCATTCATGGCACCCGATTTCGCCAAACGGCAAATATATTGCATTAGGAAAAACGACGGTTACGTGGCTTACCACGGCTGCCCTTCAGAAAAAACACAAGCTGAATTCTTTGGAAGTGATAAACGAATAGTTAGCTTGTGGTCATCCAACTTCATTTATTAGACTTCACCCCGTTGTTTGTCCGACTCAGGTAACCGTTATTTCTAACCAATTCTAGTCAACTTAGAGTAGAGCGAAATCAAATCCAAATTTAAGCATTAGCCTAAGACGGTTTAATACCCAAGGCGTATTAAGTCCATTAGTAAAACCGCCAAAAAATCATGTCCAAGGTCCACGACCTAACGACATATAATATTATTTGACATTTGAAAGATGTATGTGTGGAAACCTAAATTGTTGCCTATTTGGGGGAGGGAATCTTAACCGTGTTTTATTTTATAGGTATGGATCGATCTCCCAAATTTGACATAGTAGTGGAAGCCCCAGTTCTGCTCAAGTTGTGGTACAACGACCTCTCTGTGGTTCACAAAAGGGCCCTCAACAAATATATAAGATCCCTAACAGAACTCATCAATATGGTTGGGTGGCTCGACCAAAATTCCATGAGTCTTGAGTTTCTCAGCCAGAAATAAAATCCTACAACCAAATCCTAAAATATTACTCTATCATCTCAGAAAAGGTGAAATTGTTGCAAAGATGGAAAAGGGAAAGGGTATCGACATAGAACTAACCGAGGAGAATTTGAGGATGGAATTGCAGCGGCTCAGGCGAGAGATCCAAGAAACCAGAGAAAAGAAAATAGAAGTGGAGTTTGCCACCGCGGTCGCACGAGCAGTAAATGCGGCACTAGACGTGGAATTGGCGGCAAAGATGACAAAATGCGATGTTATAAGTAAAAAGACAGTTGCTGTGCGGAAGGAACATGACGTCTTCAAGAATGATATAACTATGAGACTTCAAAAGAAACGCGGGAAATGCTCTTTCTTCAATCAAGAAGCCAATAGTGGTCCCGAAGACACTCACCCTGGAGCTACTGAAGAAGATGTCGATGAGGAAATCATCTATATGCCTTCCTTCCTGGGACGTCTGAAAGGAGGAGACAAAAAGATCACTCTCTCGGCTTATGAGCGGACACATAGCGCGGGAGCAAGAGTTGTGCCGTGTGCTCTCATTTACGAGCACCTTTAAGCGTCAGGTATGCTGAAGCCTCTCGCAGGAACCACTTTTGGGTTTGGGCATGAAAGCTCTCAAAAGACATGTGCCTACCACCCGAACCAAAGTGGACACACTATAGAGAAATGTGTGGAGCTTAAGGAAGCAATCCATAACCTTATCAACATTGGGGAGATCCCGTATATGTGGGGTGAGAACACCATCGTTACTTGTGACCAACAAGAGCCTAGTATGCCGGTCACTAAGCACACTTTGTTTTATTGTCACTACTTCACGCCTTTCAAGAAAATGTTGCTAGATATCTACAGTCTGTTAGTTCAAAAAATAGTCTTGGCCTCTATCAGAAAGGATGACGAAGCAATCGATCCCGTTGGAATTGAGATCGGGAAACCCTGAACTTATCATAATGCCATAGATCACAACATTGGAAGGTGCCTCAGGTTTTGCTATGACATGGAATCCCTCGTCAACATGGGAAAGATTCAAGTTGAGTTTGTCCCCCGTGGCTAATACGGCAGTCAGAGGAAGAAGTTTCAGTGAAGGCACCATCTATCTTTTAGGAGCTTTATTGTCTGTTTTTCACTTTCCTTGTAATCTTCAAGAAATTAATGACTGAAAATGAAACTTCCTTTGTATTCGAATTACGTAGGGCCTGAATTCTCCTTGGGAGATACGTAGGCAGCCTTCCAAGGCCCGGCCCCTATCTTTTAAATTTTTTCTTTTCCCCTTCATTCTACAAGGAAACATTGAGTTTAGATCAACAAATGCCCAGAGATGCAGCAAGAAGACCTTAGCTCAACGCAATTTAACCTTTCTGAGTCACCAACCTCAACATAAAAACGAGCAAATTCCTGCTTGTTTAAAAGTCAGTCCCCATTATTCGTGGGTTAGCATGTTTATTCGTGGGTTAGCATGTTCTCAAACAAATAAATTTTTATGTGTTTATCTGCTTTCTATGTGATATTTTGCATTACTTGTACTGGATCAAAACTAACAGATTTGTCTTTAAGTTGTTTTTCTTAACAGGTAGTTAGAACTGGTCTGTGTCGATAAGCTGGTTGATCATCCTTATTTCACTAGATCTAAAGGTCCTACAGATTCCTTTCCCAATCAAAGTTCACAAAAGGGAAAAACAACAATGGGTGATAACAACGAAGAAACCACCTTTACTAATGTCGTGGTGGCTCAGCCCACCCTTGCTGATCAGAATGAATTGATCATGTAGTTGATGCAACAAATTGTTGAGATGAGGGTCGAGATACAGAGAAAACACAATTTGCCTCCTCCGATTTTTGCTGTCAACGCTCAACCAGACGAAAGACCTCCAGCTCAAATTCCCCCTCCTAACTTGGAACAAGCTCAGAACCCGGCTTTAAGCCCTACTCGTAATCCCTCCATCATTGACCTTAATTACTACCCAAAAACCCCATTACGCCTCAGCCTCTTATCAAATACCACCCCCTCCTCAAAATACCAACCTCCAAGCACCACTCCCTCCCCCCAATGCAAACCACCAAATTGGTCTACCCCCTCACAACCAAAACGCTAATAACCCACGCACTTCCCTCCTTCACCAAAACCAATATACCTGCCCCCAGACTTTCCCCCAAAACTATCACGCCCCTTTAAATGGCCAGAGTCCCTCTATTGCTCCACCACTACCACAAAAAGCCATTTTCCAAATACCGATCCCCAATGAGCATGACGCTCATGGGTGAGAGCTCGACCTCTATGAGGAGAGGGAAAGAGAGTGGAGGTTAAAGAAAGAGACCGCTAAGATAGATATGAAGGAGGAAATTATAAAAGTTATGGAGGTGTTGAACTGCATTCCTGAGGTCGCCGGGTTGAGTTATGAAGACCTGTGCATTCATCTGAATTTGGACCTCCCAGAAGGGTTCAAGATGCCGAAATTCGACATCTTCGGAGGAACGTGGAACCCCTTAGCACGCCTGAGGGCCTAATGTGACGAACTCGTAGGAGTTGGGAGAGACGAAGCTTTGTTAATGCAGCTTTTTAGCCGAAGTCTGAGCGGAGAGGCTCTAGAATGGTTTCTACCCTTCACCAATTGATGAAATTTGTTTGGAAGGATCAGGAATTGGTCATTCATGGTGAGGGGAGTCACTCCAATGGGTATGTATCGATCGTTGATGATGTCTCTCGAGGTTGTGATTTCTACACAATGGAGCTGGTAAATGCCACCGGTGATGATTTGGCTCCGTAACCTCCTATGCCCTATGTGTACAAGATGATTGCTATTGTCATGCTCCAGAGTCGTTTCAAACCAGGTTTCGGATTGGGGAAGCACTTTCAAAACTTTCAAGGAATCGTCGAGCCTATCCAAATTCCCCCTAAATGAGCAAATTTTGGTTTGGGGTATATCCCCACAGAGGCTGATGAAGCAGAGATGAAGAACAAGAGTGTTGATCGAGCATTGGCCAGGCCAATTCCTCATCTGTACCAGTCATTTTTGGTAAGAGAAAATGTCAACGATGTTGGTCTCGGGAAAGGAATCTGGGGCCTTTTTGAGGAGATTGATGCGGTCATCGAGGAAGAGGCTGGGACATCAGGCATCCGTGATGCAAAGTCTGAGGAGCAATTGCAGAACTGGACCTGCACACCACTCCTAATTTCCCGCTCATCTGGGTAGAGAAGACATGTGTCTTTGTTTGTTTTAAAATTGGTGGTAGTCCGGAAGAGGCCCGAGACCCATCCTTTATGCAATTGTTATTTGTTTAAAGCTTTTAAATTCCCCTGTGATGTTCAAAAAGGCAAAATGACCCTCGGCCATGGCCAAAGTTTATGCTTGTCTTTCAATCTAAATGAAAAGCCTCTTTTATCGAAATTGGTTTGTTTACTTATCTATTTATATTTTACTTTCCTAACTTTGTTTGTTTATGATTTCAGTAATATTAATTTAAAACCTGCCAATGTCATGTCATGTCATGAACCGAGTGAACAAAATGAGGCAGGTGATTATGAGTGTGAGGAATATGAAGAAGAAAATGAGGTACCCGTTGAGGAGTTTCGACAATTCAAGAATCAACACAAGCCAAATCTTGAAGAAACTGAAACTATGAATCTCGGAGATGAGGAATGTGTCAAAGAAGTCAGAATCAGTGTCCATATGATTGAAGCCCAAAGAAGAGACCTGGTTCGTTTGATCAGGGAGTACATTGATGTATTTGCCTTGTCTTATAAAGACATGTCAGGGCTGAGCACGAATATGGTGTCCCATAAGTTGCCGATCAATCCAAATTTCAGTCCAGTAAAATAAAAGACTCGAAAGTTCAAGCCTGAGTTGAGTTTGAAGATCAAAGAGGAGATTATAAAGCAGATCGAGTCCCAAGTAGTGGTAGTGACGCAGTATCCGATTTGGTTAGCTAATGTTGTTCCGGTTGCCAAGAAAGAAGGAAAAATAAGAATTTGTGTTGACTACAGAGATCTCAACAAAGCTAGTACGAAAGATAATTTTCCATTACCAAATATTCACATTCTCATTGATAACTGTGTTGAGTATGAGATGCAGTCGTTTGTGGATTGTTATAGGGTTACATCAGATCGTGATAGATGAAGAAGATGTAAAAAAGACAGCTTTCATCACGCCCTGGAAGTATATCATTATCGGGTGATGCCTTTTGGTCTCAAGAATGCCAGTGCTACTTATATGAGGGCTATGACAACCATCTTTCATGATATGATTCACAAGGAGATCGAAGTGTATGTAGATGATGTCATAATCAAGTCCCGCGAGAGTTCGAATCACTGGACTCACTTGAGAAAGTTCTTTGATCGTTTGCGCCGATACAATTTGAAGTTAAATCCCACCAAATGTGCTTTTGGAGTGCAAACTGGCAAGTTATTGGGATTTATAGTCAGCAGGAGGGGCATTGAGCCTGACCCTTCCAAGATCAAGGCGATTCAGGAATTACCTCATTCGAAGACCAAGAAAGAGGTGATGAGTTTTTTAGGAAGGTTGAACTACATTAGCCGGTTCATAGCTCAATCCACCGTGGTGTGGGAGCCCATCTTTAAGTTATTGAAAAAAATGTCTCGACCAAGTGGACCGGAGAATGTCACACTGCTTTTGATGCCATCAAGAACTATTTGTCCAATCCGTCGGTATTGGTTCCTTCGCGAGAGGGGAGTCCGTTATTGCTATATTTATCTGTCTCAGATAATGCATTGAGATGCATGCTTGGTCAACATGACGAAACTGGAAAGAAAGAGCAAGCCATTTATACCACATACCTTATTTCCAGGATGGACCCGTTGAAGTATATTTTCTAGAAAGCAATCCCGACCGGGAAGTTGGCTAAATGGCAAATGCTTTTGAGTGAGTTTGACATTATGTATGTGACTCAGAAGGCGATAAAGGCACAAGCCTTGGCTGATCATCTTGCAGAATCCGATTGATGAAGAGTATGAACCGCTCAAGACTTATTTTCCCGATGAAGAAATAACATTTGTGGATGAGGATATTTCTGAAGCGTACCCTGGTTCGAGCGTGTTCTTTGATGGAGCGGCGAATCATCAAGGGAAAGGAATCGGAGCGGTCTTAGTGTAAGAAACAGGTCAGCACTATTCTATGGCGGCTAAACTCCGATTTGGATGCACGAATAACATGGATGAGTATGAAGCTTGCATCCTCGGTCTGAAGATGACAATTGATATGAATGTTCACGAGTTGTTGGTTATTGGAGATTCAGATTTGCTGATTCATCAGGTTCAAGAGGAATGTGCCGTAAAAAATCCAAAGATCACACCGTATGTGCGGTATGTACAGAAGTTGTGTAAGAGATTTCACAAAGTTGAGTTCAGACACACTCCCAGGACACAGAATGAGTTGGCCGATGCTCTTGCCACCATCGCATCAATGATTAAGCATTCGGAAACAAGTTATATTGATCCAGTGGATATAGAGGTAAAAGAACAGTCTGTTCATTGTTCACACGTCGAAGCGGAACCAGATGGTTTGCCTTGGTATTTTGACATCAAGAAGTATTTAGAGGACGTGACTTATCCTGAGAATGCAACGTTCAACCAGAAGAAGTCGATACGCCGTATGGTCCTCAGTTTCTTAACTTAGTAAACGACAATGCAACTACTACTAAATTAGACACCAAATTTCCTAAAGACAATAACCAAACAAGGGGGTTTATTGGCATAGCCTCACAACCGTATTCAAAGACATGCGAAGCACTGGAAAGTCCTGATAAATTTTAACCCTTTAACACAAGGGAAAATATTTAAAGGAGCTTAACACTAGCAAAACGGGAAGGCTGAGACCCTAAAGGACATATATTAAGCTCAACTATAAGACTAAAACTTTAGGAAATGCATATTTTAACTTTCTTAAAGAAACCTCAAGGAGCAAAGTCCAAATATGGTGCTACACTAATGACTCTCTCGATGGAAGCAAAACATAAACAACAAATATAAGATTGACATGCTAGTAAGGCAAGATAAATAAATAAATAAATAAATAAATAGTCGAAATAAGAACCACAAAGAACCCAAGACAAATAATATCGATTTATGAGATGCTGGATAGGATAACTAGCAATACGATATTAAGGAGACCTCGAGATAAATTAATACTCCATTAAGCAAATGACCACTATATCACTTCAAATCGAAAACATGGGACAAAACTTGGACTAAATACAACAAAATGTCATCGTTTGCTGGCGCCATCTTTATGCTAGCAAGAAGCTCTCTTAACTAAGATGAACCAATGAGTAACAAAAATATTTAATCATCAGATACATAAACAATCATAACCAAAAACTCCCACGACTATGACACTAAAATGAGAAGGAGCTTCAAAGTTCAATTAGAACAAAGATACATTTTCTTGAAGATAGCTTTAATAATCAGTGATATAGGCTAAACAAATAAAAATGTTGCCCTCCAAATGCCAAAGAAAACATTCGGACAAGAATCATGTTATATAAGATGAGAGCGATACCACGAAGCAAACAGCAGGACAACATACATTCATCTAACAAATCGAGAACATAGTGCGAGCAATATTCGAGATATTAACCATGGCAAGCAAGTCATTAAGTTAAATTCGAAACATCACATAAATGACTACGACTTGGCATTTTTAAAGGGACAATGTTGGTATTCAGCTCGTACTTAGTCAGTTTCAAAGGAAAAAAAAAACAAGAACATTTTTTCTAATAACATAGAAATCTTAACTAAAGTATCTACTCATGTATGATCATAATAAACGCACAAAAATTGACAAGAAGAACCAAAAGCTATAATCGAGATAAGGGCGAGATTATTACCTCTTTCCGGGCAGCGAAATGGGGACAAGGTGCGCTAGCAGACGACTTCACCACGGAAAGCTCGAGCACAAATAGTAGCGAAGAAATCTAGACAAGCATATCAAACTTCAAACACTAAAAAAATTTATTATCTCCTATGTTTTTCCTTAAGGTGTATTTAGTCGATATTTTAGCTAATTTGCCTTCATTAAAATTTTTCCAACCCCTTTAACAGTAAAGAGGAGGGGTATTTATAGGGGAGTTCCTGGGATGAAAATCGGATTGGAACAAAGGTAAAAAAAAATGGAATTCTCTTTCGATTTCGAAATTCAAAATTCCACAACAGGGGGCAGTTGGATTTGCACGAGATTTCACCCTAAATCCCACGAAATCTGGATGAAAAAAAATCAACGTGGACGGCTTAGATCGAACCCACCGCCCTTGTGCTCGACGTGGCACCCATCCACGCGGGTCAATGGTGATTTTTCGCAGCTGCTGCAGTACGTAATTGCAGGTTTTGCTGCACTGTTGATGAAGACATTAGCAGCTTTTCGTCTATTTTGACGCGTGAAGGAGAAGAAATAGCGTATGGGTCGTTTGGCGTTGCGTGTGCTGTTGATGCTGTGAGCTACGTTGCTGCTATATACAGCTGCTGCTGCTTTGACGTTTTGGTCTTTGCTGAAGAAGAAGGAGAACACAGGTGGGGTCGGTTTGGTTTGTTTGCTGTATTGTATGTATGAATGTTTGGAATTGTATGCTGTTGTTGTTATTGTTTTATTGGGAAGGGGTCGGTTGGTACATATATGTATTGTTAATGTGAAGGGAGTGGGAGTTGGCTGAAAAAAATAAAAATAAAGGGTGGGATCGGTTTGGTTGTAAGGGGATTAGGAAAAACTTAGCAAATTTGATTTAGTTGAGATAGATTCGGCTAGTAATTAAATAAGACAAATTGGTATTAATTAATTAACGAGTTTCTTAATCTTAATAAAATAAAATAATTAACTTAATTATAAACTAATTAATTTAACACTATAAACGACTAAATAACCAAATAAAATAAAGCTAAAATCCTTTTGAGACAATTTTCGAACATTCAAAAAATATACTAATTAGACACATAATTATATAATAATCAACTTAATTGTAAACTAATTAACTCGAAATATAAGCTATTAATTAACTTAAACTAAATAACCGAATATTTAAATAAGACTAAAATCCTTTTGAGACAATTTTCGAACATTCATAAAATATACTAATTAGACACATAATTATATAAAATATCACATTTATTATTTTAAAATTTATAACAATGACAAAACTACTTAAAATGACTTGAAAATTATTTTGAATTTTATAAAGCCAATTATTTCAAATCATTTGGAATTTAGGAAGCTCGATGATTAATTTATATTGTGGAGGTCAAAAATTGGATGTCAACAATGGAGATTTTGTGAAGAGCAAGATTATCATGCAATGAAGAAGACAGATCAAGCTTTGTCAAGAAAATCCAGCCAAAAGGGGAGATTTGTTAGGGTTTTGCCCTGCTTTTCTTACCATAATTTAAGATTTATTTTTCCTTAAAGAAAAAAAAAACATTACCATAAATGTTTTTACTTTTCTTGAAAGGAAAATATAATATTATTTTATATTTGGTTTATTCTCTCCTTTTAGGACTCCTTTTCTAGTTGGAAAGATTTTAGAACTCTATAAATATAGGTTTGTTTCTTCTAACACATAACAATAACATCCACAATGTTGTCATTTAAGAGTCTTGTTTATGGGGAGATTTATTCTCTCTAAAGTTTCAATGTTTTTCTTTATATTAGTTTTGATATAATAATATTTTGATTTTTAGTATAAGTTTTTGTTATCTGATTTATCAACTATATAATTTGCAAATTGTAAACTTCCGCATAACTCCCTAATCACCCTTCAGAACCCAACACAACTAAGGGTCATTAATTAGTTCTGTATATCATGAGTATTTCTTCTTGGGCTTTACTTGTATGATAATGGAGAGCACATTGAGATCAATTAATTCTTGGAGTCAGTAAAATAGGTGTATTGAGCTCGTGTTATGTAAGATAGGAAAAATATTTTAACTAAAAATAAATGTCTCAACTTAAGCATGGCAGAAATTTTTTTCCTCTTTTTGTTTGGGTGATAATATGTGCAAATCAGAGTTACATTTAGCACCATCTCCTCTATATAGAAATGTAATGTATGTGCAGCTAGATGTTGCCTACTTTTGAAAAAAAGTGCAATTGACAACATATGAATGGATGACAGGCCCAATGAAGCATTCTGTCTTAAACAAATAAAGGTCTAATTGTGTCTACCTAGTCAAACTTAAAACTCAAATTTTGAGTAAGAAAATTCACTGGATATCTTATTTTGATTACTTCTTTTAAGTAAATATTTACCTTATGTTTTCTCTTGCATACGACCCAATATTAGATAGCTTTCCAACGAGAAAATGTACGTCTTTTTTGTTTATGCATTAAGACACACATAATTGAAATTTTAGCCTTTCTTTTTTTGTTGGTAAACTCATGTGAATGTTACCATACCAACATCTAAACAATTCTGTACAAATAAAGAGCACCAAATCCCAGTCAACCCACTAGGTTAACAGGATTTGGCCTCACCAAACAAACAACATATAGTCTTCTCTATCCATTCTAAATATTGAAAGGGAATTTTTGCAAATAACCACTATAATAAACTTAATTATGCTTCATAGATATAATTTACATATTTAAGGGTTGTAGCTACAATTTAAGTTGCCTCGTTTGAGTAATTTGTGGGTTTGTATAATTAGCGGGTGATTTGTATAAATCGCGGGTATGTTTGTATAATTGAGATGTTTTTGTATAAACTCTAAATAACTAATTTATACAAACACAACCATCAACTTTAAACAACTATACAAATTATACTATACAAAATTACGTTATACAAAAGTTATACAAATTATATTATAAGAATTTCGAATTATACAAACTCAAAACTCCAATCCACGTAATTATCACTAAATATTGTTCGCGAGTGGTAATTAATTAAAACTATAGCTATAATGGCTAATTAACTCCCTTTAAGATAGGGGTTAGGGAGGTGAAATTGAAGTGGGAGTCCTTCTACAAGGGAGTTTTGCTCCAAGGGCTATGGATCGGGCCGAGGGTCGAAGCGAGCGAGTTGGTTTGTGAGGGTATACGTGTGCGAGCATGCTATTCATGAAAGTCTTACTTATAGAGTAAGTAGGGCTGGACTGGGACTGCTTTAAAGGAGAGATTCCTCTTAGCCATCGGTCGACTTACTCCCAATCCTGCACGAAATGTTTGCTTAAGCATGTAATTTTCCCGATATTATATGAAGACTCTAATTATTTTGACCAATTTGAAATAGGGTGCATCAAGTTGCAAACACAAATATAAATATCGCAATAATAGAAATAAAAAATATCATAAAACTCGTCAAAATTAACAATACTAAAAAGAGTGTGAAAATCGACCAAGAAAAACTAAGAAATTGTCCCGGTCCAAGAAATCAAGGCAAAAGATCGTCCCTCGATTTTTCTTTATTTTTAATCTTGTTTACTATTGATACATAGAATGATATAAATATTGTAAAACAATATATATTGTTGGCAAGTTGCATATTATATATTATCTATGTAAGATTATACACTATTTATTCAATATAAATACATCACATATACATGTAGCCATTTAGATGTTTTTTATTAGGATGTATATTTTTGTATAAGAGACCCGCTATTTTATTCTAGAGGTTTATTTTGGTGCCACATATCAAATGAAATGACATATCAAGTTAAATGAGAAAGTCAATAGAATTATTCCACATGTCAAAATGCAATAAGATGTCCAGTCAAATCAAATTTCAAGCGCGTTATGTGTATAAGACATGTACGTTACGTTCTCAGTCAAATATTATCATGTTAACTTAAATGTAATTGCCCCAAAAAGGGAGAGAAACCCGTTACAAGATTCTTAAAATATTAGTATTTTCTTGAATTGTTGACTAAATATGCTATAAGTAGGACAAAAAGTAAAATAAACATCACTATCATACACCTACAGAAATTACGTCCAAGTGGCTTATTGAGCTTTACACCAAAAGTTAAGATATGACTTTCAAAGTATTGTCTTTTCTCCTCATCTTTATGATTATAGGACTCTGTAAGTCTTCTACTTGCTTTAATTTTTTAGTGCCTGAATATCATACACTTTTCCACAATTTTTTCTAAGTTCGTTTTATAATAATGAAATTTTATTTATAGGTATTTCACGAAAGGCTGAAGCGAGAGATATTTCTGTTTGTTGTTGCGACAAAGATCCAAATATTTGTAGATCTCTTTGTGGCTTTATTGATCTCTATTACTGCGATGGTTTTTACTGTGAATGTGGGCAAAGAAAACCACCTCCAGGTCGGATTGCACAAGCTAATGAAACTAAAAATTGAAGAGTCAAAGTTCTTGCGACTAAAATAGAAATGGAATTCAATTCTTGTTTCTATGTAACTTACAACAAGGCAATAGCCAAATAAAAAATTTACTGTTTTCTTAAATCCCAATTTATGTGATATTTTTCAAATTTGAAGTGTTATACAAGTTTTTTTTATCGTAATTTAATTATACCTTTTAAATATTTTGAATTGTTCAATTATTGTGGCTTATAATAATTTTAATGTAGTTTTCGAATATGTAAATATCGCAACAAACATAATGATTTCATATCAAAATTTAAATTTTTGATTCTTAAATTTAAATTGTGTGACGATCCAGACTGTCATAATTGTCACCCACACTAAACCACTTGATGGAAGAACCAACAACTAACCCGCAATAAGCCCAAGACACTATTTTTATTAAAGCACTTCATCACATAAAACTTAAGAAAACAATTTAGAAACAACTAAATAATTGAGTCCCCCTAAACTCAACTCAATAATCAAAACATTTACGGAAACAACTCCTAAAAACTGAAATCGTAGTATCAAAACTATAATGTCTAAAATAAAAGGGGATGCAACCTCGAAGCTTAAAAACAATAAATCAATAGTCTAAGATTGTCTTAGTCTCAAATGATGGACAAGAAAAATAGAAGAATCCACAGCAGCCTGGAAGAATAGTTCATACTTGAATTTGAAGTCAGACATCTTTTAACTGAAGTCTCGAATCAGCGGTTGAAAGATGCCTTGTACTCAACAAGGAAAGAACAGGTGTAGTAAGAATAAGCAAACCATAATATACCGGTAGGATCAAATGAACAATCTAGGATATCACTGTAAGCAATTTACCACAATATAGTAACATAGATCAACACATATAACAACAATCACCAATTTATATAGACTTCCAGTCACATATCATAAAACATCAAATACCTAGATACGTGTCCCAAATGATCACAAATGCAAATGCTTGATCTTTTCATGGAACCCATGAACCCTTACCTGGTCCTCTCATGAAGCCCACACGCAATCTATTAGTGTATCGATATGGTACCCAAGTCAACCATTGCTAGTGTGTCAGCGTGGTATCCAAGCCAACTAAAGTGAGTATCATATCATTGTACTGTATGTATATCATTCGTCATCTTGCCATTATTGACTCTTCAAACTTTCTTTTACCTATGGAAGTGCGCAACTAAGGGTCATTAATTAGTTTTGTATATCATGAGTATTTCTTCTTGGGCTTTACTTGTATGATAATGGAGAGCACATTGAGATCAATTAATTTTTGGAGTTAGTAAAATAGGTGTATTGAGCTCGTGTTATGTAAGATAGGAAAATATTTTAATTAAAAATAAATGTCTCAGTTTAAGCATGGGAGAAAATTTTGTCCTCTTTTTGTTTGGGTGATAAAATATGCAGATCAGAGTTACATTTAGCACCATCTCCTTGCATCTTTTCGTTGTATTTGTTAATTATTTTGTTATTTATTTGTTATACATGAAATCTGCCCCGAGTTCATCATGGACTCTTATCTCATCTCCTTGCATCTTTTCGTTGGGCCTTTCAATTTTGCCTCTTATCGAGTCAGGCAGGCCAATGGGACAGATGTACATGGATGGAAACTGAAATATAGGTGTTTGGGAGTTCAAAAATAGACTGTATACGTGTTGTATGCATCAGATACGCAGGTTTCAGGTGCTGATTTACAAGGATATACAATAATATACAAGGATTGTATACCTTGTATACAACAAGAAAAATGGGGCCAAAAGCCTCAAAAAAATTCCAGCAGCAGATTTTGAGTAAAATGGGCCATATCCCACCTATTTCGGCAGCTTTTTTTTTTGTTTAGTTTTAGGACAAGGACAAAGTGGTGCCAAAGGCCCAAAATCAGAAATTAGGCTTAAGTACTAGACTAGGCGGACAGAAACCAGACTTAGGCTCAATATCTCTCTTTTTATTGTATTTATTAATTTGCTTAACTCTTACTTGCTTATTTGATAATTAATTTTAAAGTTCAACTTAATTCAAATTCCCCAAAAATGAATCATTCTCGTATGAGTTGTTCCTAAACCCTTTATTTGACAAAAAGTTTGAAACTTTCCTTAGTCATATTTTAGACAAGAATGTCTTCTTTTCCTTCAAAAAAATCTTTTAAGTATAAAAATTCAATTATTTTCTTAAGTAATTATGCATGTCTACTTTCTTTTAAGTTTTAGCCAAATATTTTAAATCATCGGATAATTTCGTGTTAGCGGACATTTGAAATGTTTTTAAAGCCTTCTTGAAGTGTAAATATGAACCCATTCCTCTTTGGAATTTCAATTGGTTTTCCTGTTTTAAATCTCTAAGTATTCTAATTTTTCTTAAAAATTAAGTGGCGACTCTTTCTAAATAAAATAACTAAAAACAAATATCATGTGTGTATATAGATATATTGTGATGGTATCATAGAGAAATGGTATGATATATTGAAGAGACATTAATGATATCATGACAATATATAGATATAATATCATGAAGGTCTCACTAACAGATACAAGGATCGAAACATACATCAATGATAACCATGACAATATGTAGATATATTGTGATGATATCATGGAGGTCTTACTGAAGAACGAAAGCAATTGTCAATGATATCATAACAGTATATATGAAATTAAATTATGGTGCAAAATAAAGAATATTATGATTTGAGAAAAAAAGAATGAAAAAGGAAGAAAATGATAAAGACTAAAAACAATTGAAAAAAAAGAAAAGGAACATGAAATAAAGAAATTGAAAAATAAAATTAAAAATACAAAAATAAAAAGAACTAATAGAGGAGAAAAAAGTGGGGAAAAGAGAAAAAGAAAGGGAAAAATAGAGAAAAATAAATGAATAAAAATATAAATGAAAAATTAAATTAAATTAAAAAGAAGAAAAGGCATATATAAAATATATATTTTTGTTTAATTTTTTTTATTTTTAATAAATAAGTTAGTGATTTAAGTATTTTGGGATAAGTTGTATTCTAACTATTTAATTTTCCTATATTTTTATTAGTCTAGAAAAATTTAGCTACTTTATTTACTTAGTTATTTTATTAAAAAAGTTAGCTACTATATTTATTTTTGTTTTTTATTGTATTTTTAAAAAAAGAAAAATAAAAAAGTCAAAAAGAAAAAGAAAGGAAAGACTGAACTTTTCCCAAAATAAACATAAACAAAGAAGAAGAAGAAAAAGTGCTAACGTCAGTCTAAGGAGAGATAATAAATTATTTGAGCAATTATCGAAGGGGCATCAAAATAAGAGAGTAATGTAGCAATACTTCCATCACTTTCTATTTGTGTCACTATTTTAGATTTCACATCCCTTAACAAACTATGTAAGTTTATTGTTGTATCCTTATTTAGTATTTTTTAGAAATTAAGTTTTCAATAAATGAACATAAATTAATTAATTTTAATTAATTAAATTGACAAATGAACATGAATTAATCATTCAGTTTTCCTATGTTGGTCAAATCAATACTTTCAAGGCTAATAACTTTCAAGGGTACAATAACAAAATTAGTGTCATTTTTTCATTTATGTATTAATTTTTTGAAAAATGATAAATATTAAAACACATTTATTTTTCAAAAGAACGACATATAAATAGGAACAGTGGGAGTATAAAGATAAGGAAGTGAAAACAGAAATAGAAATCTGGGTTTTTGGCCCAAATTTGAACACTCTAGGGCCCAGGCTGCTGCTGCTGAGGATTTGGGCGTTGGCCCAATTTCTGTTATTAAAGAAAGTTGTTTGATTATATACAATTTGGTATATTTACTATTGATTTGAAAAAATGCCTAATTGTCAGTCATTAGATGTGCCATTCAACAATTATTTTTTTTCACTTTACGTTGGATCATCAAAGCTCATAGATTAAAACATAAAAAAATGGGTCAATTTATATGTTAAAATTGTCTCACACTTATAGAATTATAGATTAAAATTGTCAGTCTAGTGAGAAGATTCCCTTTTATCGCCTTTGAACAGTTCAATAATTGGGATGAAACCCAACACCATTATTTAGTCAATCTTGATGGAGCACAGGCCTCAAAAGCTGAAATTCAGGGCTATATGCAGCAAATTTGTGAATAATATACGTCATATACAATGATATATATCAGATGTAAATAAAATGGGAATTGAGTTAAAGCCCAAAAACAAGAACGAATTTGACTCAAGAAAGGGCTCAAATTCGATTTCTCTTAAATTATTGAATTGTAATTTTTTATTTTTTTAATCAACTCTAACTTTAGAATTGTTAATTAACTTAGTTGAATTCCCCAAAAGATGAACTATTTTCTCTATGTTATTTTGTTTAATGAATTCCATTTTATCAGCTTATGTATTTTTTTTACTTAATCAAATATCTTAGTCAAACTTTTTTTTTGGCTTTAATTGACTAAATTGGTTTAATTTATGATCATTTAAATGATTCAAATAAATTCTTACGTAATTTATTTTTAAAGCTTTAATCTTAATCTATTCCTTTTAGAAGTCTTAATCACTTTCAATTTATTTTAAATATTTAAATTATATTTCCTTTTTTTCCTCAAAACTATAAAGAATGATCTTTACTTGATTATTTTCTCAAAAGTTAGTCAAATATTTTAATTCAAATTATTGAATAACTGCGTGTTAGTGGCCATTTTAAGTGCTAATACCTTCTTAAAGTAGAAATAAGAACCTCGTACCCATTTTCTCTAAATTTTTAAAGGTTTATCTGCCGAGAACTTTTTAAATTATGTTTTCTTAATTTATTTAAAAATTAAGTGACGACTTCCTTTCAACTATTTTTCTTAAATTGTTTTGTAATTAGAACATCTCAAAAGTGGTTTTTCTAAAGATAGTAAAATCGCGACATAATAGATGTCATTAGTTATGGAATAATACACCCTTGGTCGTTCTTTCTTCTCATTTCTATGTAATAGAAACTAGATAATGAAAGACCAATTTTATGGGGCCATTATTACAATCTTAAATATGTTTATATAAATTTGATTAATTTATTTTTTGGGGAAAAATAATTATTTTTAAATAAAGCATGATAGGAAATAATAATATAGACTCATTTTACAACTAAATGTGTTTTTTATTTTTATAAAATTGAGTTATAATTTTAACTTATTTAACATCATTTCAAACGCATTCATTCGAATTAAACAATTAATTTTAATATTTTTCTTTCTGTACTTTATTAGAAAAATTAGTAGATTAAAATTATAAACGTTAAACATATTAACAATTTTTATAGAATCATACAAAACAACAAGTGATATTGATCCACAAATAAATTAGTTTTAAACACATTTAACTTCATTTTTATAGGTATTTTCCAAATGAAAGTAACGACCTATTTGCTGAACGTCATAATAAAGCACATCATTTTTTTCCTACAAAGTGATAAAATATGAAAAAAGTTATGAATTTACGTTTTCCATATATATACGTCAAAATCAAGAGGTCAATTTAGTATAATAAACAAAAAATAAATAAATTAAAAGTGACTTGTATACCCGATAAGAAATTTTACTACCTCAAATTAAAAAATCAAAATACATCAACAAAAAATTAACATTATACATATTATGTCATTTAAGACATACATTATTAAATTGACATACAAAGCTAATTCACAACCTTGTAACAAGTTAAAGAATCACTGAGTTGTGAAGAAAATATGCAAATTACACAAATTTTGATTCAAAATTATAGTATTAAAAATATTGAATTAGAACTTTCATCAACGACAATAAATGGAAAATCAAACAAAAATGCTTGAGACAAAGTTGCTAGCGCAGAAATTATTGAGACAATTATTGTAAGTTACACTTTATAGAAGATTTCTACTTATGTTGCCACTATATAAATCTTATGAAGGGGTCGATGCTATGGTATCAAACTTAGAATCCAAATGGTAATACAACAATATGCAAATGATTTCATGCTTTTGCATTATAGAAGAAAAAGAAGACATAAGCATAATGAGAGCAGAAATAAAAAACAGAAAGTGGTAGATGCATGAATAACAACAATAACAATTGCTACAAATACATATTTTCTCTGTCCCTAATTATTTGTCCACTTTCAAATTGATACACCTATTAAGAAAATATTGATTGACATGGTAAGTTTATTATTTTACCTCTATTAATTATGAAGTGGATGAATTAAAAATTTAAAATTTTCAAGAAATTCTATATTTTTCAAAGTTAATTAATTGATGGTGTAATAGGTAAAAAAATAGTCCTTTCTTCATTTGTCAAAATGGACAAGTAAAAATTTTTTTTTTTAGAGAAGTAATTAGGGACAGAGAGGGAGTATAAAAGAACTGAAAAAAAAAAAGAGAAGGAAAGAGAGGAACTTTGAGGAGAGAAAATCGAGGAGTGAGTAAAATTAGGAATGAGTCGAATGAGTTAGTGTCTATTTATTTGTGTCAAAGACTTACTAGTTAGTTCTAGAAAAATCTTATAATTATTGTTTCAAGAAGAATCACATAACTTTGTGGAGAAAAAACTAGCTACATGGTATATTGACAAATTTAAACATATAAGTTACAGAATTTTAAAATGAAATATATATGAAACAACAAATTTGCGTTTGATCGTCTCAAACTGACTCTTCTAGATCGTCTCAAACTGACTCTTCTAGATAATATAGATAGAAATAGAAATAATAGAAATTTATTTTGTTGATTTGTTTACTTCTTAACTGAATTTTATTTTATCTTATGTCCTTTCAACCAAACATACTCAACAAAGTCAAATATTCTTTACAAGTAAAAGGAAAAAACAATTAAGTAATTTTGCTTTTGCTAATAATGGAATTACATAATAAATCTAAACATATATTGTCAAATTAATATTTTGAATATAATAAATTACTCATATAGTGAATAAAGTATCTTGTTAATAGAGGGAAAGACAAAATTTAACATTAATAAGTTCCAATCTATTTTAAGTTATTAGGTTTTAAATTAAAGTATAGCTTTTATAGATCTTTAAAAAATCATTTATATAACTAAAACTCCTATAAATGTTCTTTTTTAAAAATTACATAAATATAAATTATAATTTTTCCAATGATAAACATATTGTGCAAAATTAATATTTACTCCCTCTATTTCATTTTATGCCACATTGTTCGAACTTAAGGAATCAAAAATATAAATTTTGATCTTGATTTCTAACATGTAATCTTTAATTCTTTTTAAATAATAAATATTTACTCCTTCCATCCAATTTATGTGGCATAGTTTAAATTCAAGAATCAATTTTTCTTATTTTGTTATAAATCATTACGATTGTGGAGATAAACTTTACATATTCCAAAACTATGTTATTATAAGAGAAAAGACGTAAAAGCACAATTGAAGTTGTTTCGAATTTTCAAAAAGACACCTTAACTTTGAGGATGTCCTATCACCCCACAAAAGTATTGAATATTTTTGTAAAAGGACCATTTTGACCCATTTTCTCATTATGTTTGTGAACACGCACATGATGCGCGTGAAGGTCCGTTTTTAATGCCAAAAACCAATTAAAAACTGCCACATTTAAGTTATTTTCTTTATAAATTATTTACTCCATTCAAATTCATCATCTTCCCCAACAGAAGAGTCATAGGTACTCTATGATGAACTGATGAAATCAACTCAATAAGGTATGAATTCGTTTTAATTTCCAATCGAAAAAGCTAATTTAAAGTTGTCCGAGGTTTCATTTCTTCTTAATTTCATTTAGTTTTGAGAACCCAAAAATCAAACCCAAAGTTGTCCATTGAAGCTCGGGTTTTATCAATCCATGGTTTGAAAACAAGCCCAATCGCCAGCCACCCAAAAGACATGGCTCCAAATACCACTACTATCGATTTCAACGAATTATTCTTCGCCGTTGAAACCACAAGTAGCTTTTCCGATATACATGTTGATGAGGGTTTTAGTTTGCAGCTGAAACGATTTGCTATTGTTACTATTCTAACTTGTTAATCTTCAATTCATTGTATACTTCGCTAGTTCTCCAAGAAATTTGACCAACAAACATCAAAATTGTAGGAGATGATCTTCAACAATGCCTATGATTGAGGAAAATGATGAGAAACTAAGAAATGAAAAATGGAGAACAAGAGTTTTCTTTTTTGAAACGATTTGGGTCGGGTCGGGTCGGATTTGAAGAAATNTTTAGTAGCTCGAAGTAAAAAATTGATCGGCTCTAGTTTGTATAGTATAGAAACACAGAAACCAAGTAATGCTTTAATTTGCTGAGAAACAGAGAAAGATGCTTCTACACGTTGAAGGTTAAACTTTAATCTTTTGACATGGTGGAATTTGTTTCCATGTGGCAATCTATGTGGCATTTAAAAAAAATAAATTGAGAGAGTGTAATACACACACTATCATATTTTATTTGAGATGTGTTTTTCAAACTAAAGTGAAATAGTTTAGGTGTGTTTCTCACACTTTCAATAGTTTGGGTATGAAACTCAAAAAAAATGTATAGTTTAGGTGTGTTTTAACCACTTATCTCTTTTCAAAAAGACACCTTAACTTTGAGGATGTCCTATCACCCCACAAAAGTATTGAATATTTTTGTAAAAGGACCATTTTGATGTTTGATCATGCGGAATTATGGGGGATTGGTTAGGTTGATGTTTGATCATTTTTGGATTTTTTAATTTCGGTAGTGGGTTAGCATGCTTATCTAAAATTTTATTTCCTTACGTGATTGCTTTTGGTGTATTATGATACTTGTTTATTTAGTCTATAGCCTTTCATACTCTGTACATTATTTTGTATTAATGCCCCATTGCCTTGGGGGCATTGCATTCATGCATGCAGGTCCTGACAGATAACCCAGTAGAACTCCTCAGTAGCAGGATTGACTTCTATCTGATTGGCTAGCCCATTTCCTCCAGAGCTGCCAGAGTTGGGAGGTTTGTTAGCTTTTGTTGTATATATTTTTATGGGTAGGCTGGGGCCCTGTCCCGCCAATCTTTACTACTCTTAGAGGCTTGCATACTAGTGTGTGGGTGTATAGCTATGTTATGGCCATATTGGCCTAGTTTGTTGGTTTTTTGAAGCTTGTGAGTTGTTGGATGTATTGTCTTGATATATACCTGCTTTCAGTTTTGGTAAATATCATGGCGGCCTCGATGGCCCAATCAGAAATTCTGTGCTAGTTGACTATTTATTTATGTGAACTCTTGGGAGTAGCTGTTTCTTTTATATATCAGCTGACAGGGGCCTTGCCGGCCGAGGGCTTAATTTTAAGTCGAGATTACTTGTTTGTTTTCTTTATTGCGGCCATGCGCTAGTAGAAAATGGTTCAGCAGGGTCGGCTCGGGCCTGAGTTTTGGCATTAGGAGCCAATTGCGCCCCTTGTGTTTGGGGCGTGACATTATTTAATTGATAAATTAATATTTATTAATATAATGAAGGTTAATTTTGATTATATCAAAATCATTCTTCTTACTAATTTATGTATCATATTTATTGATTTCACGTAAAAAAATTTATAATAAAGTACAATGAATACTTCAAAATCATTGTATTTTACTAATTTCAACCTTGTGATGCTGGGATAATAAGAGCTTTCAAGATGTATTATCGTAACAGATTTTATCATAGGATATTAGAAGGCTATGAAGTGAGACAAATTGATCCAACAAACATTAATGTTTTGGATGCTATCAATTGTGCAATCCCTGCTTGGACAACAAATGTTTAGCAGAGACAATACCAAATTGTTTTCGACATTGTAAAATTCGTTCGAGGGATGCAATCTTAGAGAATTTGAATGAACCCACTTGTGAAAATGTCATGAACTTGAGGTCATGATTAATGATCTCGGTTACCACAATAAAATGGATTTCAATAACCTTTTGGATTATCTGGGTGAAAGTGATACATGTTCAGAGCTCTAGAGCTTAGGAGAAATTATGGATACCATCAGAAAAATCAATGTTGATGATGAAGTTGCAGATGATACTATACCTTTGGAACCAGTTATGCGTAAGGAAGCATTTATCGCATCTAGAACTTTTCACAATTTTATGGTACAGTTCGAAAGACAACACCAGAACTCTTGGATGCAATAAGAAAAGTTAGAGATGAGCTTCAACTAGATGTAAATTTTAAGAAAAAAGAGAACACAATATAGAATCATATTTCACTAAATTGTCTTAGATATATTTGTACTTTTAAAGAATTATTAATTTATGAGATTAATGGGACCATATATTTATATAGGGGTCTTCTGGAAATATATTATCTTATTATCTTATCGAAATTGATGATTTTTTCCATTGGCCTAGTCGAGATCGGATGAAAATATTATTTTAGAGAGATTATTAATTTATCGAGTATTAATTTATAGAGGTTTTACTGTATTATTATTACTTTATTTGGCTTGGCCCATTTTTATTTTACTTCTTTTCCCCCATTATTATTAGCAATAAACTAACCCTTTATTAAATCTGAAAATTATATCACTCATTCTCACAAGTCATAACTTATTTATAAAAGTTACAAAAATGGTTAAACTTAGAAAAATGGGCAAAATATATAAAACGACTAAGAGGGTCGTTACAGATTGAGTATTGTGATTTTTATGTGTTTGAGATTGTGAATGAACTGAAGGTTCAAGAAAGGGAAAGGCTCTATTAGGGATAGCTTGCATTCGAGAATTTTAGCTGAGGTAAGTTGTAGCTAATTGGAGTCAGACTTAACTTCATGTGCTTTCTTGAGTTGATTACTTGTTGATTGGTCTTTAGACCTTCTTGATTAATAATGTGAATTTGGCTGCTAAAAATTCATAGTTGGATTGGGTACCACACCAGTGCATATGCTATATAATATACTAGATATAATGTGTCCGTGGTAGCACGGTCCCAACATATGTTACTTTTTTGTTTTAATTAATGTGATACAAATGTAATTTGGAGCTATTCAAAAATTTATATTTTTAAAAAGATTTTTTAAGTTATTAATTATTGTAACTTATTGTACTCTCTACGTAATTTTTACATAATATATAGTGAAAATTACAGAAATATACTACTTAAGACTTTTATTAACAAAATATCAATATACTTATATTTAATTACAAACTAAGTTTTTAAATTACATACATAACAAAACATTTAATTTTTGTATTTAATTTAATTTTGTTTTACAGATTTCTCTCTCATACTTTTAGTAATTCGTGCCTTTTATATGGAGTATAATTAGGATACTAATATGTATCAAATATTCTCTCTCCTAAACAGTTTCAAATACACACGTTTCATTACTTTTATTTTTTTCCCTTTTTTAGGCATAGTGGACCTTTTGGAGATTATAATTAGTTTTTTCTTTTCTGATAAAGCTTTTTTTTAACCAAGAAAGAGGTGTACTTATCAATGTGGAGTTATAGTTTCAAGAAATCTTGAAAATATTTTGGGAAGTCAAAAGGGTTTCTCTTCCATATTCTTCTTTATTTTTCTTAACCTTTAATCTTCTCACATAAACGTTTCACAAGCCAACTAACTAAAAAAATTGCCATTGTTCGATGGAAAAGACTCCACGTAAAAGTTCTAGACTTAACAAATCTGTGGTAATCGTTGATAGCCCGCCGATCAGTTGTTCAAGACCATCTGGTAGATCTAATGAGTGTATTGTTATCAATTCTTCATCATTCTACAAAGTTCAACAAAAAGATGATTATGGGGCTGATACAAAATCAAAAGGTAAAGAAAAATTGGTAGAAGATCATTATCCACATGACAACGATTTTGAGGACGAAATCCCCCTCTCTAAAAGATTAAGAGTAAATAATGATCAGGATTCAAAGGTATTTATTTATTTGATTGAGTTTTTATTTTTTTGTGACATGCAAGTGTTGAATCTTATTCTTATTAGAAAGATTTGTAACATTAATTAATTTTTTTCTGCCCTAGAATGTTGATGGGGGTTCGGTGAGCAAAGGTATGAATGGTTTAAGTCAAAAATGGACTAGGTTTGTTAATAATAAAAGGAAAAAGGCAACACAAGTACCACTAAAGGTATGTTTTTACCATCGTTTTCTAGTAATGTAATTTTTTATGCAAATATTTCTTTGTTTATATTATAAATTGCATTTTATGACTATTATAATTTATTGATTTTTAATATATTATTTTTAGATCAAGAAGAAACAATCGCGTTGGTGTTCTTACGTTAATGTCAACGTTTTTATTGATATAACAAAGCTACTTGAAAAAATTGGCAGTGTTCATTTGTTTAAAGAGTCTCCTTTTAGTTATCTATTAGGTTTATCCCGATTGAAAGTCCAACCTCAGATTATTAGAAGTCTTGTTCATCATTTATCTAACAATCGGGATGACATGTTTGTGTTTGACATAAATGGTAAAGAAATGCATTTTGGACTTAGAAAATTTTTGGTAATTACTGGTTTTAAGTGTGGTGGGTGTATGGTTTTTGATCATGATCAGAATAGTACATCAAAGTTACTTTCTCGTTACTTTCCAAATGCTGTTGATAAGGTTTTGAAAGCTGATTTCATAAGAGTGTTTAAAGAAGATGGGTTGATTCAGGAAGAAGACTTTTTTAATATGTCTATGATTTATTTCATTAGTACATTCATATTCTCATCTCCACCACAATTGTCACATATTCCAAAAGATCACTTCTTATGTGTTGAGTCGGGACAGTACATTACGTACCCCTGGGGCAATCTCTCCTTTTTTAATCTTCGTCATTCTATATCGAGTCAAATGGCAAAAGATCCGGATTATGTGAAGTTTGAAGGGTTTCCGCTCGCGTTGCAAATTTGGTTATATGAATGTTGTAACAAAGTTGATGGTTCAATTGCAATTCGTAAATCCAATCGAACGCCTAGAATATTCAATTAGGATATATCCAAAAACAAGATATATTTTGACCATCTCCAAAAAGGAATGTTTAGAAAATACGGCAATCAGGTAATAGAAGTTCTTTTGTTATTATTAATTAATTTTCTTTTTTATGAGTAGTGTATATTCACAATTTATTATTATTGTGTTAGTATGCATTTGAAGATCTTGTGTTCATGGATGAGGAGCTTGATATCATTGAGGCGGAAAATCTAACTGTTTTGACTGATATTCCGTTCAATAAGAAGAGTAAACGTGATAGATCTATAAGGCAAAATGAGAATTTACAGACTCATTCTGTCGTTCGACAGAATGTCAAAGATTTGCCTTATAGTTCTGCACAAAAAGTTGGAAGTGATCCGAGTTTGTCATTTAATAAGGATTTGCAGAAAATTGCCCAAGAAGTTGTGAAGGTATGATTATAAATTTTATTTACTTACTGTCAGAATTTTGGTTGAAGAAAAATTAATGTCATTTTAATTTTTGTTAGGTTCGTAATTAGTTGGAAAAGTTTGACAAAAATGTAGATGCTAAGTTTGTTGATATGAAGTCTTTTATGGATTCATCATTCAAACATATCATTCAGAGTTGAAATCTCTTCAAAATGATGTTTCAACCAACAAAGATTTAGGTGGTGAACGGGTTAGTCTACTTATTAATATATGGACTTATTATTTGCTTATAAACTAATTTTTAGATCAAGATTATTATGAATGTTAATGTGTATACTTTGTGTTGATTTTAAATATTATTAATCTTCTTGCTGATTACATATCCGTAATTAGCTATATTGTTGTCTTATTGTAATAGTTGAATGACTCAAAATTTTATTTTTATTGAGAACATTAAGGTTGTTGTTGAGGATCAAAGAAAAGGAAATGTTGATGTCCAAAATGAACATTTGCAAGATTGTGGAGATAAAGATGGTGTCCAGACACCATCTTCGTTTCGTAATCATGTTTTTGATAACAATTGTAAGTTCTTTTTTGTTAGCTTAAATCTATTTTTTATAACTATATTTAGTTCATTTCTGATTTGTGTTTAAAATATCATAAAATATAGATACATAAATGATGTTTGTATATCTTAATTGGTGGTGTATCTGTTGATTTTGAAATAAATAGAAAAACTCCTACATTGGATGACTTTGTTATGCCCAATATGCGTGAATCACAGTTGGTTGCTCTTGAAACTGGACAAACATACGTATCATCATTGGTAGAAGTTGAATCTGAAAATATTTGTGTCACACCTTTGGAAGTTGCTAAAGCTGGAAAAACAAAGTTCAATCAGTTTGGTGTTATTGAGGGTGAAAACACATTTATCTCACCAGTTCAACATGTTCGTACGAAGTATCTAGGAAAGTATGCCCAATCACCATACACAAACTTAAGTGAATCAGGTGACACATCGGTGAACACAGTGAAGTAGTGTTTATGGAGGCATCCTTTTGTAAATTACAAGGGGTTTGATATGTACAGTGAAGTTATCCTTCATATAAATGGGTTGATAGCAAATTATCCAAGAAACGTGGAAAGTATGTATTGTTGTGTAATTGTATTTTACCATTTGTTCATTCACTTTATATGCTATAACTACTCAGTTTGTTTTATAGGAAAATCAGTTTCTTCATTGCTGCTTCAAATCCAATCGATCCTCCTTTTGAGTTTGGTGTTGGTAGGGTGGATTTGATGGATTGGTTTCACCCTTTGGCTTATTCAGGACAGCCTTGGAGAGATTTGGTAATTTCTTACGGTGTAACTCTATATTAAAGTAAGATTTGGTATTTATTTTTTGTTGTGATTTTTAGTGATTGGTAAGTAAAATTGGCTTCATTGTAGTCACTGAAATCTGTGATTTAGTTCTATGGGGACAATTGTTTTTGGTATGTATGTTAGGAAAATAAACTACTGACACAAACATAGACTCCTAATTATAGTTTAATTGTTACAATGAAAAACATATAATTTTAAATCTAGTCTAATAGGTAATAATCATATAATGGTGATTCTTTCAATCAAGTTGTGATATTATTTTATTGTTTGGTGCTAACTAATAAAACTTGATATGCAACATGTTGATGTGATAATGTATTATCTTTGCAAGTTTTGCAAGTATGGTCCTAATAATAGTGCAAGAGTTACTACTACTGACCCTTTTTTCATCAGTTGGGTTGTTCAAATCTATGATGCGTGGGAGGCCAATGACAAAGATGAAAGTCTGATTAGTATACATCATGAGGTTGCACAATATATAAGAGGTGATAGGATTCTTGCTAATACTCCATGGGTGGATGCTGATCATGTATGCTTTCCAGTCAATAGTAGTGCTGCATTCCACTAGTTTCTGGTTGTTTTTTCCATAAGAAAAAAGGTGTTTATATATTTATGATTCTTTAAATGGTTATGGGGTTAAATATACCAATGCAGTAACAAGTTTGGTTCAAAAAATATCTAGAATGATACCTTGTTCCTAGTTGCTATTGATTATTATGCTTTAAGGAAAGACATTTACTGGAATACAGATGTGCATTATGCTGGAAGGCCAGTTGGTGATCCGTTGGTATATGGTAATCGTGAAAACATCCCACAACAACGCGACAATTCAACGTAAGTATAATGTGACTTTTTTGTGATTGATTATACTATGTATTGTACTAATTATGTTAATTGGGTAATATTTATAGGGATTGTGGTCTGTATACCTGTGCTTTTGTTGAATATGTTTGTCGTGGAGATAGGAACGTATCTATGTCGGGTTTAAATGCTGAAAATCTTCGGTTGAGATTTGGAGCATTACTGTGGGAATATGGAAAGATGAAAATTGATACTGAATCTGTTAGTGAAGATGAAGCTTCTAACAAAGGTGGTCGGTCAAATCGGAGGGTCAAGGAGTAAAAAGTGTCATTTCTTAAGACAAAATTTCATGAATGTTTTATGGTTTTGAATCTCTTTTGTAATTTTGGATAGTACTTTAGTTGCGTTTATGGTCTTGAGTTCGTTGGATATTGTCTTTATTCTGTGATTATGCATTTATTTGGTTGTTTTTTTGCTTAAATTTTGTGATAAATTTATAGTGTGAGTTTGGTTTGTACATTTATGAGTTTGGTATAAATTTAGGTATAAATTGGGTTTTATCATTATTGAAAAATTACACTAAGTGCTTGTATATGATCGATTGGATTTCTTTCAAAGTTGCAGGCTGGTATGCATACCAATGTGTTTACCCAGTTTTGTGTTTTTTTCTTTCATATGTAAACCAATTTTTTTGTTTAACATAGTGTTTTTTTTTTGTTTCAGTGTTAACCAAGATTATAGTCATAAGCCATTTATTGAAATATCAAAGTATTTTACCAAAAATTTAACCATTTAATGATCTTAAAAAAAACAGTCAAAGAAATACCAAAGTATTTTATCAATATTTTAACCATTTAATAAACTTAAAAAAAAAACAGTCAAATATTACATACCCTTAAACCAATTTTTAAAATTTATGATTTTATCAGGTTACCATCAATAAATGTAGGAACTATTTTTCATATTATTATTTACACCAATTCACATACTTAAAATACACTAAAATATGTACCATATTTTTCTTTACGAGGTTCTAATTATATACCATAGATCGTCAAACTTGTAGTTTTTTACACCACCAATTACACCAAATAATTTATTAATGCACTCATTTTAATTTACGTATTATCATATGTAAGATAATATACCATCATCATTATGACATTTGATTTTTATATATACCATCATTTTATACCAAGCTATGTACCAGTTGTAACAAGAGTAAACCAATTTTACATTAATTGAGTGTTAATTATTGTAGCGTCCAAACTAATATACTAACATTTAATACTTTTCAATTTATTGTTTTAGGTTGGTGTAAACTGCAAACATTTGTTTTACTATATACACCATTATTATGATCCGTTATTTTTACCATAAATTTGTTCCTATTTACCATAATTTTACCAAGAATTTGGCTTATTTACCATATCAAATCAACAACAGAATATCATCCAATAAGTTCATTTTTTATCAATATTTCTGGATATGTGACAACACGTAATCCAAAAGAGTTCATGATATCTACTATATACAACCGTTTATAACAACTATGTATTCAAAAATATGAATAAGATAACAAAAAGTAATCAACTTTGAAATAAGGTAATGAAATTAAAAAATAGTACATCTAATAAAAGTAATATAGTTCAACTGTATAACTGCAAAGTAAAAATAACAACAAAAATACCACAAAGCTAATTATCATGAGTTTTTTTTTTGGGCAAGTCTTCTTGTTATGCCCAACTATACCACATTCACTACTTTCCTCTTATTCCCCTCTCCTTCGGTGAATCCCTTTTTGCGATCATTTTTTGGAGGTCTGCCTGATTGCTTTCTTGTAATTGGTGGTAATACTACCTCTTCCAAGACATGTGATGGAACATCCCAAGTGCTTTCGCAAGGCAAGGGTTCAATTGGTATTGCATATGTATCTTGATAATTCTTATTACTATAATAAGTTGAACAATAATCATCGCGATGTTTATTCCTATGTTTGATTGCTGCAAGTGCATGACTACAAGGGATCTCATCATGTTGAAATCTGCCACAACTACACATTCGTGTATTCAAACATACCGTAAACCTCTTTGCACCATCTGTAATGGTATGAATGTGTATTGTTGATGCGCGTACCTACATTTAAGAGCATGCATTATCAATAATAAAACCAAAACATACTATGCATAGTAGAGAATTGTTAATACTTACAAGTATACGATGAGACAAATTTCTATTGTCCTCCAACATTGTATTTACTTGTCAAGGTTGTTGTAGTATTTCTACCTTCTTCGTTGTGTTTCTCATTTCAAGCTTCAATTGTTTTTCTAACAAATTTCAACAATGGTACCACTGGTAACCTTCTTCCAACAAGAATAACGTTATTTAGTGACTCTGCAATGTTACTTGTTAGTGTCCAAGTCCTTTTTACTGGTGAATGTGCGCGTGACCATTTCTCATAATTTGTTTTTTGTAGATAAGCACGGTATTTTAAATTAATTTGATCCATTCTTTTCATCAATTTATCAAACTCTTGAACAATGTAAGTTTTTGCTAAACTGAAGAATAATGTTCTAACCTCTTCTGTATCTCTGTATATTTTCTTTAGTAAATTGGTCCATAGATGGTATATGCATGCGTAATGTCTGAATTCGGGATAAACAGCTGCAGTAGCATTCCAAATGCTCTTATTTCTATCAGAAACAAAGCACATATCTTCCCTTTCATCGAATGCATTTTTAAAATTCTCAAAGAACCATAACCATGAATCATTATTTTCTGAATTAACTATTCCGTATGCAAGCGGCAAGATGTGACCTATACAACAAATATCTTCAAAATAAATACAACATATATTGATTATATATAAAACAAATTAATCTAGTTGCGGTAATGGTATAAACAGTACCTCCTGGATCTAATGTGCTAGCTATCAACATAGTGCCTTCGTATGTTGATTTTAAATGTGTACCATCCACGACTACTATTGGTCGACAATACTCCCAGCCTCTTATACTTGCATCAAGTGCTGTAAATGAATATAAAAAATGATTTTCATCTGTTTTTTTATAATTCACAATTGTCCCTGGATATGTCTTCTCCAATATATATAGATATGTTAGAATTTTTCCATATGATTCAGCAGGGTCACCTCTTAATGTCTCAAAAGCTTTTTTTTTTACCTCTCCATGCTTGCATGTATGTCAATGAAATACCATGTATCCTTAGCATGTCTGCTTGTATGTTAGGTTGGTGTGTAAACGGTCTTCAGATCGACATACTTTTCAACCAACATTGCCCCAAGCACACCACTTGTTGATTGTCGCTTTGATTGAATCCGGTCCTTCAATGGACAAGGATGTGTATCATAGAATTTCCTCACTTTGAATAACTTTGAATTATTCAAACATGAGGATTTAAAAACCCATGAATAGTTTTCTGTAGCACACTTTAGATAGTAACTGCGAAAACTCATGCATATTAATACATGGTAAGTTGTTAAAATATATTGATAATTTTTAAAATCAACATATATAATAACTCACCAGGTAGGACTTGATCTTTTTGCAATGAAACAAAACTCTCTTAGAAATGCATATCGCTTTCAAACTTTCGATATAGTTTGCTTGTTTATATAAACTTGATCCTCGGCCACCAAATAGTGTTGAGGATTTGAAATTATTTCAGTTCCTTCAGATTCTTCAATATAACCTTCCAAAATTGGATCCATGTTAGTCAAACATAGTGTGTTAGATCCCAAAATATGTTGACGTGTTGTTTGGACATTAGTTTGGTACTCAATGGATTCCATAGCTTTGTCCACACACGTCACACATAAAGGATATTTTGAAAAGAAATCTAAATTGCATCTCTTTTGATCTAAATAAACTTGCACTCCCGTATCGTTATGTATCTTCATTGGTGGAGATGGACCACTCACGAAATACCTCAGTTCCAAATGATAAATTGTTGTGTCCACTCCCAATTGTGAAGATATAGCTGTAATCAAGCCTTCGTATTTGGTGGTTGGATCATACATAACTCCTTCAATATTGTAATCCACGTAATTGTCTGTTTAAAATAACAAATTCTTCGATAATATTAAAAGGAACTTTCAGAATTACTTACTACAGTCATCAACTTTATTATCTTTGTTTTTACATTGATTTTTGTTGGTATATAAGTCATTTATTGAAATACCAAAGTATTTTATCAAAATTTTAACCATTTAATGATCTTAAAAACCATTCAAAGAAATACCAAAGTATTTTACCAATATTTTAACCATGTAATAAACGTAAAATAAAAAGTCAAAGATTACATACCCTTAAACCAATTTTCAAAATTTATGATTTTATCAGGTTACCATCAATAAATGTACGAACTATTTTTCACATTATTATTTACACCAATTCACATACTTAAAATACACTAAAATATGTACCATAAGGTTATTTATGAGGTTCTAATTATATACCATAGATCGTCAAACTTGTAGTTTTTGACACCATCAATTACACCAAATTATTTATTACTACACTCATTTTAATATACGTATGTTCATATGTAAGATAATATAAATTTGACCAAACAATACACCAAATCATGCATTAGGCTATTTGTTTGGTGTCAGCTATTAGTGACAATTATACCAGATCACATACCTAAACAAATACAGAAATACATATCGCAAACTTATTAATATAAAATATTTGCTACCATACGGCACACCTCATACCAATTAAACCTAAACTTTAACAAAAAACAAATTTGACACATCAGTGTACAACAAAATCATATGAAATTGTTGAAATTACACCAAAATTTCGACGATCCCGAGCATCAACCAAATTGTATGAATTAATTTACACCAAAATTGACAAAATAAACAAAACGAATAACTACCAAAAAGAACAAAATAGATATTTGTGAAAAATCAAATTCAACCACATAATAAAAAATCATGAGAATTATTTTTTATATAATTACCTGATGAGTGCCATCGCCTGTTGTGTTGAATTAGAATTGAGAAATTATTGGTATGCATTTTTTTCAATAACCGTTCTTTGGCCGATTTTTTAAGTCAGAGAAAGGAGTTATGTTTTGGTAGGAAACCTCTATTTATGGGAGATAATATATAGCATATTTGAATAAATTAGGGAAGGTAAAATTATTGGAGAAATTTATGGGAATTGGGATAAGCATGGCTGATTTGGAAAATCTTTTTTTTTTTTAATTTAAATTTACTTTTGAAAAAAAAAAGTATTGCTATATAATTCAAAAAAAAAAGTATTGCTATGTTGGTGTAAATACAGTTGTTAATTTGTATACTTAAAAAATCCGCCCAATATATATTACTCTCTTTTTCTCAATTTATGTTGCACAAGCGAAATTTCCAGAGTCACCAAAAAAATTTAAAATATTTCTTTTAGGTATTTTATGATTTATAATATTTCTTATGCATTATTCACATAATATATGTTACTCCCTTTATCTCAATTTATGTGGTACAAGTAAAAATTCGACAGTCAACCAAGAAAATTAATTATTTTATATCTTAAATTGTAATTATTTTGATTTATAGTCATTTTTATGTAATTATTGAATATATAACAAATTAAAAAATGAAGTACGACAAATAAATTGACACAAAGAAATTTTTGAAAGTATTGCTTCTACCACTTATTGATATTTAATAATAACAATAATAATTAATTTATCATTCCTAAAAATTTGTTGAAATTTTATGAAAACATTATTTTTATTTTAATATTTTGATTTATTGTTCTTTCTATGTAATTATCAAATATATAACAAATTAAAAATTAAAGTAAGACAAATAAATTAACACAATTTTTTTTTTGAAGTATTGCTTTTAGCCACTTATTAATATTAAATAATAATACTAACAATAATAATAATAAATTTATTATTTCTAAAAATTTGTTGAAATTTTATGAGCAAATTTATTTTAATTTTAATCTTGATAAAAGACAACGTTAAATAAAGAAGAAATAGTGGGGGATGGTTGGGGACGTGACACGTGAGAGAATTAACTTGGTTGGATTATTGTGTGGTAAAGAGATGACATATGCAAGGGACACTTTAGTCTATAACACTCAAAAAGTATTCGTAGTTGCTATAGTAAAATTCCCTTAGGTCCAATTATATTGCTTCATTCTAAGTGAAATGACTAAAATACTCTTTAAAAGCCAAGCAGGTATGTTGACAAGGTGTGTGCTTATTCCCATTTATAAGATAGTATATATACATATATATATGCATGTTATAATATTACAAAGGGTCGAGCACCATGCTAGTGCGTATATATATAGAGAGAGTATATAATTATATAATTATCCTGTTGATACATTTGATTTGTATAAGTTCTAAAAAATTCATAAATGTATAAATACAGAATTTGTATATAATTATCTTGTTTGTATAGTGACAAACGAATTACACATACGACAAGCGAATTATACAAATTAAAATATTTATATAAGCAAACGAAACTATAGATATGAAGCGTGATTTGCCAAAGCATAGCTGATGAAGCTTAAGAAGTTTTGTAACAAAACTTCAATGTACTAACTACAGCCACATGAATCAAATTACGATGGCTAAGATATGTAACCTAGATGATTCTCAAGTCAAAACATGTAATCTTCGTTCACTATGACGTATTTTTCTGTATAATTTGTGTATAGTAAATGTATAATCAATGTATAATGTGTACACACCAATATACATATACTTTACAACTATTATACATTAATTACACAATGTAAAATTGAAGGAGCACGGAAGAACTGACAAACTTGACCTTTTCATCTTTGAAAGTGTACTCTTAATTAATATGATTTTTTTTTAGAGCAACTTACAAAAATGACTATATTTATAGGGTTATTGAAGTTCAATAGCTATAAGTATGTTATTTATAAAAAATGACTACAATTTATATCTTTTTCTAGCTGTATTTCTTTATATATTTTTATTTTTCTATTTATACACTAATACAGTTTAATTACAATAAACTAAATAAGGAACATGTATTAATTGTGTAACATATGAATACTATGAATTCAAATGTCTCTATTTATAAGACTTAAAGTATTAATATATCAAGGATACAAGTATTTATAAAAACTTAATGTATTAATATATCAAACAAGGTAAAGTATGACAATTAACATATGAACATGACAATTTGAAAAATGAATACATGAATATACTGTTGTTAAACAAAAGATGGATACATTGGACAACATAGAAACAAGAAAAATGGAAAATAATAAAATGTGTAGGTATCAAATTAAAGTGTGTCAGTATTCGCTTGTATAAAAAAATTGATAAATCCAACAAACGTCAGTCTCTTTTTGGTCAAGTTTTTTTCTGTAATACTTGAGGTTTGGTGTTTACTCATGTATTTGTTTATAAAAAATATAGGATTAATGTATTCAATTATACTTGTATTGCCTAATCAATCTTTTAAATTGGATAGATTACTTATGTATCCAGATATACTTGTATGCACAAATCACCATTTCAACTTGTGTTAATATTACAATACAAGTACCTATGTATGTAAGTATTCTACAATATACAAATTTGACAATCACACAAATCCCAATCTCTTTTTGCTTGTGTTCTTCCTTTACTAATTTTTTTTTTGTATAACTATAATCATTGTAATGGAGAAAGCAAAACAATTCTTCCATCGAACCCCTATATATAAAAATAGATGAAAATATAGATGGATACAAATATAATCTTCATAAAAAAAAGAGAAAAAATCAATTAAAAGATACTTGATGAATTCAAATCACAATCACACAAACCTCAATCTCTTTTTGCTCATGTTCTTCCTTTACTACTTTTTCTTTTATAACTATAACCATTGCAATGGAAAAAATAAAATAATTCTTCAATTGAACCCCTATAAAAATAGATGAAAATATAGATGGATACCAATTTAATCTTCATAAAAAAAGAGAAAAAAAAATCAATTAAAGATACTCGATGAATTCAAATCACAAAAATTGCTCCTAGAATCATCAAAAAGATCTTAAATTGGAAGGAATATGGGAGGAAAATATTGAGAATATGTGATATAGGAATATTGATGAAAGAGAAAGTATTAATGAGGATAAAATTGAAAAACTGATCACAAAAAATGTGCCTAGACATAATTAATTATCCTTGTGATATTAATTTTCCTATTTAATATTTGATAACTTTTCTGATTATTTGTATATAATTAACTTTGCTATTTATTGTATAGTTATATCCATGTAACATAAAAAAAAATAAACTATAGCTATTTGTTTTAAAGATATATTGATGTTTGCCATATTCTGTAGTAAAACACAAAGAAATTAAAAGAATTCTTAAAAGGAAAAAAGTATAGGTTTTAAAGTTGACAACTCCGGTATATAAAACCAAGGGAAAATTACACGATAAGACAAACATGTTATATGTATTTATGATAAACTGTTGTAGTTTAAAATATTACAATTTGTCATTGTATATAGGATTTTATAACAAATTTCTCTCTCCCTTGTGTCTCGCTNCCCCCCCCCCCCTCTCTCCATCCTAAACAGTTGCAACCTAAAAACATTCTACTTAAATATGACAGTTGTATTTTGTATTATGTATCAAATATATTTGTATTCTGTATTAACTATATTTTGTATTACGTATCAACTGTATATGTATTATTTTGTATCAATTGTATTATAAAAATTTGTATTTTGTCAATTGTGTTCGTAAATACAATTGATACAATTATATTTGATATATGATACCAATCAATTGTCCTCAGACAAATATATTTTGTATCAACGTTATTTGCATTATGTATCAATTGTATTCATGATACAACGAATATGAATGCATTCAACATCTCTCCTCTTTCAGTCGATCTCGCTCGCATTTCTCCTCCTAAAATGAATGCAATTGTATTTCGATACAAATATGTTGTATCAATTGTATTCGTGATACAACAAATACAATAGGTATTAAACCCCCCCCCCCCTCTCTCTCAGATCTCATTTGCCTCTGTCATTTCTCTAACATGTAGCTATAATTCGTAATTAAGCAAACTATAGCTACAAATCTCTAATTAAGCCAAAATTTGTCACGACCCAGGGGTACCCCTTAGATGTAACAAGGCGTATAGAACACCGAACGACTCCATACATGCCCCTTAGTCCTCATAACATAAGAAATAGAACAATAAGAGTAATACATAATTTCAAGTCTTAAAAAGTTTTTCATTAAAGCAAGCGAAAGTCTAGACACTTTGTTTCATCATAGCCATCTATTACAATAGTGGATGAAATAGGGCCTAGCCCATACAACATGTCCAAAAGGAAATACAAGAAATGGAAACTAAACAAAAACTCCGTCCTCGAATCATGAGGACTCACCAAGCTCAGGAACAATCAAATCCAAGCTCTAGCCACAAGTATAATCACCTCTAGTACCGGACCCTACACTTGGAGAAAATGTAGGCAAAAGTAGGCGTTTAGTACAAAAATGCACTAAGTGTGGTAGTAATGCATAAAAACACTGGAAACATGCAAAAGTGGACATTCATTTGAAAGCATGCACTTTACCAAGTTTAAACATCATCATAGAGATAGTTGGGAAACATAAGCCAAAACATCATCTTCAACACAAGCTAGCATCATCTTTAGAACATTTGAACACTTACGGGATACTTCTTGAAGCATGTCTTAGTTCACTATTAAACATCTTGTTATTGTGGAAAATAAGCCTTAATCGACATGAGACCATGTGAGTTGAAACATGGAATCCGGTGACCCTCTCATCGAAAAGGATTGGTCTACTTGCCTAAGGTAGAACCGGTAACTCTTAGCTTAGGTGGATCCACTGGCTAAATATCCTACGGGGGCACGTAGTTTATGGGATAAAGAGATTCTTACTAGAAATCCGGCCTTACTATGGGAGAGCTTCCATCTCAAGAGATTTCTTCTAGAAACCCAGCCTTACTATGGGAGAGCCTCCATCTCATACAATATTCACTCGGTGCTAAGCATTAAATTCACAGGGAGTAGTTAATTCTTTATCAACATCATTACTCATGATAGGGCACCCTTGGCCTACCGATTCAAGGTACATCATTGGAATAGCTCTTTTTAGTTACTCATGAAAATGTGTCATTGGCCTACCGATTCAAGGTACATCATTACTTTAGCTCTTTATACCATGCGTGAGCAACTATCATCATCCATGATCACCTTTACTCTTAGATTCAATTAGGTGAGAAAAACCTTTCAACCTTAGAGTCATTATTATTATGAGAAAACCTTTCACATCATGTTCATAAAGAGTTCATGAGAATAACCTTTCAATCAACCCACAACAACTAACATAATCATTAACACTTTAATCTCAAAGCATCATTAAGACAATTAGATAGACTTCATAGAAAATGCATAATCTCATACTTTACCTCCTTGAGGTTCAAAACTCACCGTTAATCAACACATCTAGAATTTAAGCATTAGACATGGATTTCATTATAAATCATGTGACTCTATCACCTCATGCATTAATTCATAAAATTTCCTCTTTCATCAACAAAGACCCACATCTTATCATCAACTTTGAGAAATATGAGGATTTCATGGGTTCTTGGGGATACATCATAAAAACCATAGGAAATCATCAATTCATGCTTAATATAACTCAATTCAATAATTAAAATCAAGTTTTAAAGGAACCCATGACTTTTGAATCAAATTCAAACAATTGGGGATTTCTACAATTTGAAATTGAACGTTTTGAGAGGCTCTATGGATGAAAGCTATCTATGGATGAAGACTACCATACCTTAATCACAATGCCCAAAAAAACTGATGTGCAAAAGCTTGCTCTTCAAACCATTGCTCAAATCATCATCATCTTTTTCTTCTTCTAGAGAGAAAATTTTTTTGGAAGGAGGTTTTGGTTTTCTTTTGGGATTTAGGAGGAATGAATTAAATGGGGTGAATTTAGGGTTAAAAGGGCTTATATAGGGGTTCTAAATATAGACAAAACGACATAGTATAAGAACCAATTAATTAGGAAAAGATCCAACTGCCCCTAAGTTAAACTGCCAGCTGCCTCCGACCTGCCGACCTACAGACCTAGTTAACGGACCGTGGATGGACCTACGGTCCGTCTTGGTGAACCGTGGTTGGTGGTCAGAGAATTTAGCCTTGACCTATGGCCACTGGACCATGGTCTGTGGACCGACCAACGATCCGTAGGTCCCTTCCGTGGTCTATGCTGGGACCATTTCTGAGTACCCAACGACGGGCCGTGGTCTGACCCACGGACCGTCCTGGTGGACCGTCGATTAGGATCAGAGACCAGGAATTATGGGGGTCCAACCACGGACCACACCTACGGGCTGTGGGTGGCGGCGTGGTTTCACTACACTAGCTCCTGGAAATGCCCCTTTTTGGATCGAGGCGTTACAAAACTGTAGTCATTTTTTTTAATGTTTCCCTTGTTGACATCCAATTTTAGACCTCCACATTAGAGATTAATTATTGAGCTTCTTCAGTTTCGAACGAATAAAACAATTAGTTTTATAAAATCACAAAATAAAATAAAATATAGTTTGCAAGTTATTTTAAACAATTTTGTCACTTCTTTAATATATATATATATATAGGTTTTATATAGTTATGTATATAATTAATGCATTTTATGAGTATTCAAAAATCATCTCGAAAAGATTTTATATTTTAAAAATACTTTATTAGCAAGGGTCATAATTTTGAATTAATAAGTTTTATGAAATTCAAAATACTTTCAAGTTATTTTTTAGTAATTTTATCACATTTTAATAATAAGTATGTATATTTTTGCAATCACGCTATTTTATAAATATTTGAAAATTATCACAAAAGATTTTACATTTTGGTTAAATTTTTTATTAATTTACTTTAAGTTATAGTTATAATTTTGAGTTAATTAGTTTTGTAATTGAATTAATTAGTTTATAATTAAGTTAATTATTTTTTATTTCTTTAAGATTAAGAAGCTCATCAATTAATTCATATTAATTCATTTTGTTTAAGTCTTAACCAATTCATCGATTAAATTTGATTCGATTACAATCTAGATTTAGTTGAACTTTTATTCCTAAACAATTTTCAGGCCAAATTTTGGGCCTCTGTTTTTTTTTTCTTTTTCAATTCGCGGCCCAATACTCGAACTGGCCCAATTCCTTCAGCAAAAGAAACCCAGTTCATTATTTCCCTTTTCCAGCAACAATTCCCATCCCTCCCAAATCCTCATCAGCAACCCATTCCAATTTACATCAGCCCATTCCCTTACATTTTAGTACCAAAAAGATCCGATCCAACAATTCCATTCAACATACATCAACATATACATACACATACCAAACCGACCCAATTTCTTCTTCTCCCCTACGCAAGAACCAAAAGTCAAGAGCTGCAAATCCCAGCAAATCCGGAAAGCAGCAGGCGTCTGCCGCTCCCATACTCTTCGTCGTCCCCTTTCCTCCCTTTTCACGGAAATCAGCTTTTGCCCATCCCCTTTACTGTGGTTTCGAAAATAGCAGAGGGGATTGAAATTGTTGTTTGAATTCGAATGGATTTCCCCCTCCAAAACGTCTCTTTTCTTCTTCTATATATTCCCTCTTTCAATCAGTGTTTGGGGGGACTTTTTTTTTGGCAAGAACTCAAGAGAAATACATTTTAAATATATATACGCTCTTCCCTTGTTTGTGAACTGCTAGTATTCATAGGAGTTTTCGGAAGTTCGAAGTCGGTGGTCAAGTTGTTACTCCTTGTTCACCCTGTCCCTGTTCGTTGCCCACAACAAGGTAAACAACTCTTGACCTCTTCCCTTCTTCTTTTCGATTTCGATGAGTGTTAAATCAAGAAATATTTGTAGTTGGGTTATGAGCTGATCTTATATAGTTTGAGCCTAAGTTTTCTTTTCTTCGTAGTCTTTCCGAAACTATTCTGTGTATTTCGTATTCAAAATAACTTTATTGCCTGTTTGATCTGCTTTTCTTTGTTTATGGCTCATCTCTAGTTTTTCTTAGCTGAGTTGTGCTCATTACGATTTCTGTTTGTTTATTCGTTAATCATCTTAATACTACTCCGTCCATGCTTGTCGAAATAGAGTCCGTGTTTGCTTGTCATGTGTTTGGAGGATGCAAATAAACCAAGCGGTTATGTTTAGCTATTCTCGAAAATGAATTATCCGAGTTGCGAGTAGTAGTTTTGAATAGGATTGATTCATCATGCTTGGTCCATACTCGTTCTTAGTTTCTTTTGTAGCGTCAATATTTATGTGATACTTGTTGGAGTCGTTCGAATGCATCTGATAGCAATTGTTTAGGTCTCTGTTTACAACTTGCATTGTTCCAAGTTTTCTTGTGCTTAACATTACTTCAAAGGGTTGTTTAAATGTTGTGTTTAAATTTCAAATGTGTCCTTAGTCTCTAATTTTTCAAAATTACTACAAAAGGAATCCTAATGCTCCATGTTTATTAAAATTTGTTCAACTAATGTATTTTTCTTTCTGGGAACGGTGGAAGTATATGTTTTTTGATAAAAGTTTGTGTTGAATATTATAAGAATATTATACTTGTCCTTTTCAAGATCATTGTGGCCATGGCCTAAGCATTTATCTAAAGTGATTTTGTTTATTGATGAAGTGTCGGTTGTAGTTAGAATTTGCGTGATAAGTCGCTCTTTTTTTTTAGTTTTCTCTGTCAATCTCTTGTAGTCTTTTTTTTTTTCTTGAAGGCTATATTGGAACAAGTGTTAAAGTTCTTCATCCTTTTTTTTATTTTTATTTTTAAATTTGGATTGTTGGTCTAATATTCTATAAAGGACATAGTGCATGAACATATTTTCCTTTACTTCCCCACTTGTCTCAAGAATGAGCATTAGTAGTAACGTACGACTGCTTCTGCTATTTTTTTATCCTCTTTAATTTATTGTCGTTCATGAGCAATCACTTCCATATCATTCAAGACAAGAATAGCTTTTCATGTGTCCTTTAATTTAAGATATGGGTTACTGTAGTATATGTATTATTGCTATATCTTTTAATATGCATGATAATGAATAACTTTATCCTTTTTTTTGTGTCCTTTTCTCTCTGTCTTGCCATCTGTAGGCATGCATAGCAGACACATTAATTCCTTAGGCTTAAGTGACTATTGTGTTCTCCTATTATATTTATTTTATTTTTTTTTTATTTTTTTTTATTCTTCAAATTTGTTGGTGTCCAGTATGCCTCTATGTGATTCCCTTTGGTAGGATTGTTTGTTAGTATACATCTTTCTTGAGTCAAAATATGCATTTTGCATTAAATTAGTGTGTTCTTCTTGCATTTTTGTTAATTGGATTATATATTAACTCCTTTCTTTTACCTTATTGCATGTGAAATAATGTCCGAGTCCTCCTAGGCTTCAACCCTCCCGTTGCATTTCGATGATTGGGCCATAGGGGCCCGATTTTTCTTTTCTTTAAGTCAGCCGGGTCATCCGAATAGGGCAGTACAGGGGCTGGAAATTGAAAACAAGTCTCAGAAAGCTAAAAAAAGGCTGAGATACAGCCTATATACATTGATATATATCGGTATACACTCATATAACAGGTCAAAAAATGTGAAAATATACAGCTGAGGCGAAATACAGGTGTTCGGAAGTAGGAGATACACGAAAAGAGCTGATATACATGCTCATATACACTGATATACATGAGCTATATACCAAAAACGGGTTTTGTTTAAACCCCAAAAAAGTAGCGAATTTGGCCCAAGAAAGGCCCAAATTCAATTTCTCCCTTACGCTTTAATTATTTAATTGCGATTACTTATTATTTGTTGTTTAACTCTAACTTTAGAATTTTTAATTAACTTAGTTGAATTCCCCAAACGATGAGTTACTTTCTTTGTGTTGGTTTAATCTTTAATACATTTCATGCTTTATGTTCATTTATTTTAGTAATTAAGTATATTGGTCAAAATTTTATATCTTCAATTAAGTTAAACTTTTTGAACTTGAAAAGAGATGTTCTTTAATGCTTTTTGCTTAATCATATTTTACTTATGTTAAAGTTGTTTTAAGTTAAAGTATTTTTCATCAAATAAATTTTAAAAAATGTTAGCCAAAACCTTTTCAATTAATTAAAATAGTAATACTTACTTAATCATTTTCTCAAAAGGTTTAGTCAATTAATTCAAAATGATATTCATGCTTTAATTTATTAAATTGGTTTAAATTATTATTTCAAAATGAATCAAATAAATTCTAGTTAATCTAATTCTATTAATATTCTAATCACTTGATTTTTCGAGTCAATTGTTCCATTTTGAATCCTTTTCTCTAAAAAATAAAAAATAAAAAAAAATGCGTCATTTATTTAATTATTTTCTCAAAGTTAATAAAAAATTGTAAGTTATTATTTTTTATGTTAAATCATTATTTTCCTAAAAATAGTCAAATATATTTTAGTCAAGTCGCAGGTCAACCGCATGTTAGCGGGCACTTCGAATGCTTAAACCCTTCTCGAAGTGTAAATTGAACCCCGTACCCTCTTTGGTATTTTCAAATGATTTTTTCTGTTTAAATCTTTGAAAATTATAAGTTTTCTTAATTTCTTTAAATAAATTAAGTGGCGACTCTTTTCTAAGTATTTTCTTTAAATGTTTTATACTTAGAATATTTCAAAAAGTGATTTTTCTAAAGGTTAGGAAAATTACGGCATAACAGAAATGGCGACTTCCGCTGGGGATTCAATTAGGTTCTAACCATAATGACTTGACTCTCTTTGACTATTTGCTAATATTTGTTGAATTGTTTTACCTCAAATGTGCCTTATTTGCTTAAATTATGATATCAACTGTCATTGCATGCATATCATTTATTTCGTCAAATGACATTTTTCTTTCTTTTCACTTAAAGGACGATTATGCGGGCCGCAGTCGTTCGTTAACCAAATTGTTCTCGGGACACCCTGACGAATGTAGTTGGCTACTGGATAGTCAATGATCGTTAACTGTCCCAGCCCAAGTAGTCCGCTTGGGTCACCAATCCACTTCAAATAAACCTCACTCTTAGTCAAGACTAGTGTAGAGCCAAACCAAATCCCAAATTTAGCGCATTTGAACTAAGTCGACCCAACACCCAAGGCGTGTTTGGGCCCATTAGAAGTCCACCTTGTGTCTATTTGGCCCATTGGTCAATAAAAGACAATCATGCTTATGTGTTTGAATTTGAAGGATGTATACGCCATTTACCAAACCATTGTCTCTTGGGGTTGAGTTTTAATCGTTTGTTCGAGTCAAAGAAGGATCAAATTATCATAGCATCCAAGAGCATGGACATTCGAAGATGACAAGAAATCAAGGACATATGATCTTTCCTTGGAAGCATAGATTAGGATTGTACCCCTGCGCGGGACTGATATTTTGTATCCCATTTCCCCTATAATGTATCCCCATTTAGTTTATTCGTAAAACTTGTATAAATTTGGGTTTTGGGGCAATGGAGTGTTTCAAATGACGTCATACATCCTTCAATTCGATAGGCCTACCTTTGGCGTAAAAAGGTCACAAGTTTAGGGCGCGATATAAACTATTTCTGTGTTGCTTGATATAATTGTTTGTGTTGTGATGTGTCACTTTGTTTAAAGCAGAATTAATCCACTCTTGTTTCTTAGAGCACTCTAAGCATATATTAAAATTCACAACAATAAAGTCCGTCCAAATTACTTCTGAAGTGTTGTCCAAGTTTCTCAGAAATATATAAACTGTCTGCTCTAAAAATCTCCTAAGTTTTATTCGTTCATCACAGGAAGGTCGACTTGCTAGAATGTCTGGAAAAAGTGTCAACGCACCAATCCCACCCATTGCTATGGTTAGTGATGAAGAAACTGAACAGTCAATGTTCAGAAAATTTGTCGAGACTAGAGAGAGAATAGCTGCAGCCAAAAGAAGACTTGCAATACTAGACCAAACTGAATGGATGCTACGAGAGAGAATTATTAAGGTTGACATGAAAACAGCCTCGGTGAAAAGAAAGATTGCAAAAATTGATCAAGAGATAATTAATATCACTAAAGCGTCTGCAAGGATCCCTGAAATTGAACGGGACATTAAGGAACTAAATTTTGGGAATGCTTCCTCCATGAAGGGAAAAGGTAAAACAAAAATAGGTTCAGATGACGAGAGCACCAGATCGTCACCCTACAGTCGAAGAAGAAGGAACGAAACCTTTGGGTAGATTTAGGTTCATGTAACACTTCTCTTATGTTTGTCATGTTGTTTTTAAATTTTTATTGTAATCAAGAACTACGCGAGACTTGAGCCAATAGGGGGTACGTAGGAAGCTCTTTTCGAGCCTAGTCTCTCTATCAATTTTGGGAAGGGTGCATTTAGGTTATCTTATGTAATTCGAACTACGTCGGGCCTGATTTCCTTGGTGGATACGTAGGCAGCCTACTTAAGGCTCGGTCCCTATCTTTTCAATTTTATTCTCCCTTATTAGTGAATGATTCTAAAGACTTTCACCTACAAAAGCATATGAGTGGAAGAAATTAGCAAGATTCTATGCAAGTCGACCTTTCCAATTCAATTGCAAGAAAAATTTCTTTTACATTTGAGTCCTCCCGTCCATCCAAAATATTTTCGTGGATTAATCTGCTTGAAGCAAAATGACACTTGTGTGTTTATTTTTATGTCATCTTATTTGCACATCTCGTTAAAAACAAAAACTAACACATATGTCTTTTGAGTTGTTCTTCTCTACAGGTAAAAACTGATATGTGTTGAAATCAAACTGGCTAACCATCCCTACTTTACAAGATCTAAAGCAATCATACCATTCTTCCCTGATCATTCTCTGGAGAAAGGCAAGAGCAAAATGACTGGTACTTCTGAAGAAACGGGAATAGTGGACATGACCATCAGAAATGCTGAACTCGCTGATCAGAGTGAGTTGATCTCTCAGTTAATGCAACGAATTGCAGATATGCAGGAAGAGCTTCAACAGACCAAAGATCTGGCCAAACTGGCCATTGCATCGAATGAACCCCCTCTTGAAACTAGAAGACCTCCTCCTCCTTTTCCATCACTGAGTTCCCCATTACCCAACTATTTCCCTATCCATACCACAGGACCAATCGCTTCCACCCCTAATCCGCATACCATCGACTTAACTGTATCCAACGCTCCTTATGCCAGCACTTCCTACCAAACACCACCACCATTACCGAATCCGAACCAAGCACCTAAGACTAATCACTCCCAAAACTTCATGCCAACCTATCAAATCCCAGTCCCAGTCCCCAATAATCCAAATGTTTTGCCTAGCCTGCCTACACACCCTTTCGTAACATTCCAAACTCCACCAGTCTATACAATCTCTGAGCCATGTCCTAGCTTTCCAGTTCAACCGGAGCTTGATCACTATGAAGAAATGGAGAAGGAGTGGAGGCTGAGAGAAGAAAAGCGTGAACAAGAGATGAATGTTATGAAGGATGCCATCTCCGAAGCAGTAAAAAGTGTTCAATCTTCGAGGAAGATAACAGGACTTGAGTATGAGGACCTTTGCATGCACCCTGACTTGGAAATACCCGAAGGTTACAAAATTCCAAAATTTGAAACCTTCAATGGTATTGGCAATCCCATGGCTCACCTACGAGCTTATTGTGACAAACTCGTGGGTATCGGGAAAAATGATGCATTGATTATGAGATTGTTTAGTCGAAGCCTCAGCGGGGAGGCGTTAAAATGGTTCACATCTCAAAAACTCCGTCAGTGGTCTACATGGGGGGCTCTGGCCAAAGATTTCTTGGAGAGATTCCAGTTTAATGTCGAAGTTGTCCCTGACAGATATTATTTGGAAAAAATCAAGCAAAAGTCTACGGAGGACTATCGTGAATATGCGTGCCGCTAGAGGAAAGAAGCTGCAAAAGTACAACCTGTGATGACTGAAAATGAAATAACCTCTGCTTTTATTCGAGCTCAGGAGCCCGAGTATTATGAAAGGATGTTGCCTATGATGGGACAAAAGTTTTCGGAGTTGATCAGGATGGGAGAAGCAATAGAAGATGGCCTCAAGTCTGGAAAGGTTACAAGTCTCACTGCCTTGCAGGCCGCCAACAAATCCTCACCAGCCATGGCCACAGGATTCGCTAGGAAAAAGAAAGAGGACGTGTCTGCTGTATCTTTTAGCCCGAGGCCAAGGTCGCAAAGGTATTTTGGGTCTGGTTCTGCCATTGGAAACTCCAACCGATTCCCCACCCCAAATATTTACCCACTATCTCCACAAGCTTCAATCCCAATCTATTATGCACAACAGAACTACCAAGCACCACCGCCCATCTACCAAAATCAACCACTAACCTACCAAAATACACTACCAAATCACCAAGCCAATGCACCAGTCTACCAACATACCGGACAAAACAACCCAAATGCCAACAATCTACCCCGTCCTAACCTCGAAAGAAAGCCTCCCAGAGTTTTCACTCCTTTGGCAGAAACACGTACCCAACTCTTTGAGCGTCTAAGAGCGGCAGGATTGATCCAACCAGTAGACGCAAGGGCAATTAATCCCATAACAAAGTTCTTCCGAGCAGATCAACGTTGTGCGTACCATTCTGGAGGGGCAGGACATGATACAGAAGGATGTATCAATCTGAAACATAAGATTCAAGACTTGATCGATAACAGGGTCATCACTCTCCAAGCCCCTGCCCCCAATGTGAACCTTAACCCATTGCCGAATCATGGAGGAGCTACCATCAACATGATTGAAAGAGACGAAGATTGGCTTACTAATGGGACTATCGGTGAAGCAGTTGTCAACTCACTTATACCAACAGTGGCCTCATTGACCATAAAGGCCCGTCCAGAGTTTGTTGTAATAACTGCACCTCATCAGGCATTTGCTTTGGTGAAGGAAAGAAGCAATGAACAGTCCAAAGAAAAGTTTGTCGTGCAGGCGGCTACCGCACAAGGGATGACACGTTCTGGAAGATGCTACATTCTAGAAGAACTAACTCAGGAGACACGAAGAAAGGATAACCAAAAAAGACCGATCACAGAGGGTGAGGCTGAAGAGTTTTGGCGAAGAATGCAGCCTAAGGAGTATTCCGTTGTCAAGTATTTGGAGAAGACTCCCGCTCAAATTTCTGTTTGGGCTCTATTAATGAGTTCTGAGTACCATCGAAAAGCACTGTTGAAGGTACTTGATGAAGCATATGCGCCGACAGGAACAAGTGGTGAGAATTTGGCCACCATGGTAAGTCATGTCATTGGGAGTCATCAAATCTCTTTCCGAGAAGAAGAGTTGCCACTCGAAGGGGTTATGCACAACCGTGCCTTATATATCACCGTCAAATGCAGGGACAAGTTTGTAGCGCGAGTATTGATTGATAATGGCTCAGGACTTAATATCTGCCCATTATCAACCCTTACTCAGCTAAATTATGATGTCGGGAAAATCCGTCAAAGCCGCATGAATGTAAGGGCGTTTGATGGTTCGCAAAGAGAGACCATGGGAGAAGTAGACTTGTGTATCCAAATGGGGCCTGCAGAATTTGTCACTGAATTCCAGGTGATGGGTATATCTACAAGTTACAACTTATTGCTAGGAAGACCATGGATCCATGCTGTTGGAGCAGTTCCATCCACATTGCATCAACTTTTGAAGTTCATCTGGGAGGACCATGAAATTGTCATCCATGGTGAAGGGAGTAATCATAGTTACCCTGGTTTCTCCATTCCAGTTATTGAAAAGTCTTCTCAGGGTACTGATTTTCACATGGTGGAGATAATGAATGCTGCTTTTGAAGACACGACACTGCAAGTACCAATGCCGCCAGTGTATAAAATGTTAGCTGTAATTATGCTGAGAAGTGGTTTTGAACCTGGGCGTGGGTTAGGCAAGAATTTGGATGGCATATCCGAACCTCTTCCTATACCACTTCAAAATTTCCGATTCGGTATCGGTTATGCCCCAACAGAGGAGGAATTGTTTGAAGCAGAAACAAGGAAGAAACATGACTGTGATATACCAAAGCCTATTCCAGTATTGTGCCAGTCATTTGTTGCTAAAGCTTTAGAGCCTGAGATTGATGGTCTAGTGGAAGGGATAGGAAGATTGTTTGATGAAGAAGATTGTGTTGTGATCTCGGCAGAATGCACAACAACAACAACCACCATCCGCGATACCGAACCTGGAGAGATGCTGCAGAATTGGATGGCCACTCCACTCATGATCCATCGAATGGCTTGGTAGACAAAGACAAGATTTGAAGTTTTATTTTTAAAAATCGGTGTTGTTCGGACGAGGCCCGAAACCACCATTTATGTCACTTTATTTTTCATCGTAATGTTTAAAAAGGAAATGACTCATAAGTCATGACCAAAGTTTGTACACCTTTTTAAAAAAAAAATTCCAATGAAAGCCTCATTTATTTTAAATTGATTATCTTGTCATTGCAAATTATTCTGTAACAAATACATTTAAACTCTTTCTATCTAACATGGTTGATTTGTTGTTCTTTTCAGTAAAAATGAATCTAAACCTGCCAATGTCATGACATGTCACGAACACGGCGAACCAAGTAAGGTCGATGAAGATGAATGTGAAGAATATGATGAGGAAACTATGATGCCTGAACACCTTACCGAGGACTTGAGGCAACTTGAAGACGATAAAAAGCTCAACCTGGATGAAACAGTGACAGTAAACTTGGGAGATGATGAGTCGATCAGAGAAACCCGAGTCAGTGTTCATTTGGCAGCAGCAGAAAAAGAAGAATTGGTCAAGCTGCTCAGACAATACATCGATGTGTTTGCCTGGTCTTATGATGAAATGCCAGGGTTAAGCACTGATATTGTTTCCCATAAGCTGCCTATCAATTCAGAGTACTGTCCAGTAAAGCAGAAAACCAGAAAGTTCAAGCCCGATCTGAGTCTAAGGATAAAAGAGGAGGTCATGAAGCAGATCGAATCAAAAGTTGTTGAAGTGACCAAGTATCCCACTTGGCTGGCTAACATTGTTCCAGTAGCGAAGAAAGATGGAAAAATCAGGATATGTGTGGATTATCGAGATCTCAACAAAGCAAGTCTGAAAGATAATTTCCCCTTGCCAAATATCCACATACTCATCGATAATTGTGCTAAGCATGAGTTGCAATCTTTTGTGGATTGCTTTGCGGGGTACCACCAGATTCTAATGGATGAAGAAGATGCAGAAAAAACAGCATTCATCACACCTTGGGGAGTCTACCATTATCGAGTGATGCCGTTCGGCCTCAAGAATGCTGGAGCCACCTACATGAGAGCTATGACCACCATTTTCCATGATATGATCCACAAAGAAATTGAGGTGTATATGGACGATGTCATCATAAAATCCCGCGAGAGTTCGGATCACCTGACACACTTGGAAAAGTTCTTTAACAGGTTACGTAGGTATGATTTGAAGTTGAACCCAGCCAAATGTGCATTCGGAGTACCTGCAGGGAAGTTACTCGGATTCATAGTTAGCAGAAGAGGTATCGAGCTTGATCCTTCCAAGATCAAGGCAATTCAAGACTTACCTCCTCCAAAGACTAAGAAGGAAGTAATGAGTTTTCTGGGGAGACTAAATTACATTAGTCGATTCATAGCTCAATCAACGGTGATATGTGAGCCCATATTCAAGTTACTACGAAAAGATGCGCCAACCAAATGGACCGAAGAATGTCAGAAGGCTTTTGACACCATCAAAAGTTACCTTTCGAATCCACCAGTGTTGGTGCCACCACGTGCGGGCAGTCCTTTGCTATTGTATTTATCCGTCTCAGACAATGCATTCGGGTGTGTGTTGGGACAACATGATGAGACCGGAAGAAAGGAGAGAGCTATATACTATTTGAGCAAGAAGTTCACATCTTATGAGGCTCGTTACACCCTTTTAGAGAGAACTTGTTGTGCTTTGACTTGGGTTGCTCAGAAATTGAGACATTATCTGTCGGCTTATACAACACATCTCATTTCGAGGATGGACCCGCTTAAGTACATATTTCAGAAAGCAATGCCCACAGGAAAGCTAGCAAAGTGGCAAATGTTGTTGAGTGAGTTCGATATTGTGTACATGACTCAGAAAGCAATCAAGGGGCAAGCTTTGGCAGATCACCTTGCTGAAAACCCAGTAGATGGAGGATATGAACCACTTAGAACATATTTCCCTGATGAAGAAGTATTGTTTGTGGGAGAAGACATATCAGAATCATATCCTGGGTGGAGAATGTTCTTTGATGGAGCAGTAAACTCTATAGGATCAGGAATTGGAGCAGTGTTGATATCTGAATCGGGGCAACATTATCCAGCAACAGCAAAGCTTAGATTCCGATGCACTAATAACATGGCTGAGTATGAAGCGTGTATTCTTGGCATTAGAATGGCTCTTGACATGAATGTTCAAGAATTACTGATTCAGACTTGTTAATTCATCAAGTTCAAGGAGAATGGGCGGTGAAGAATCCTAAAATCTTACCATACGTACAATTGGTACGAAGATTATGCCAAAGATTTAGGATGTCCGAGTTCAGACACACGCCGAGAATACAGAACGAGCTTGCTGATGCCCTTGCAACCATATCGTCCATGATATAACACCCAGAAAAGAGTTATATCGATCCACTTGAGATAGTTTTAAAAGAACAACCAGCACATTGTTCACATGTGGAAGCAGAATGGGATGGGAATCCGTGGTATATCGATGTAAAAAAGTACTTAGAAGCTGGCGAATATCCGGAAAAAGCGACAGGTATTCAGAAGAAAACAATCCAAAGAATGGCAAACAACTTCTTCTTGAATGGGGAGGTTCTTTATAAGAGGACACCCGATTTGGGACTACTGAGATGTGTGGATGCTGCAGAAGCCACAAAATTGCTTGAAGAAGTGCACGCTGGAGTGTGTGGGACGCATATGAATGGGTTTACATTAGCAAAGAAAATCTTAAGGGCGGGATACTTCTGGATGACTATGGAAAATGATTGTGGCCGGTTTGTCCAAAAATGTCATAAATGCCAAGTACACGGAGATCTCATCAAGGTACCACCCCACGAGCTCAATGCGATGAATTCCCCTTGGCCATTTGCAGCCTGGGGCATGGATGTTATTGGACCGATTGAGCCTGCTGCTTCCAATGGTCATAGGTTCATTTTGGTCGCCATTGATTACTTCACAAAGTGGGTCGAAGCTGCTTCCTACAGAGCTGTGACAAAGAAAGTTGTGGCCGATTTTGTTCGCAACAATTTGATATGTCGTTTTGGAATTCCAGAGTCTATCATCACAGACAATGGAGCAAATCTGAATAGTCACTTGATGAAAGAGATATGTGAACAATTCAAAATTACTCACCGTAATTCAACTGCATATCGTCCCCAGATGAATGGAGCTGTGGAAGCTGCTAATAAGAATATCAAGAGGATACTGAGAAAAATGATTGACAACTACAAATGTTGGCATGAAAATTTGCCTTATGCTTTGCTAGGCTACCGCACCACAATCCGAACCTCAACTGGAGCAACTCCTTACCTATTGGTATACGGAACAGAAGCAGTGATACTAGCTGAAGTTGAGATACCATCTTTAAGGATTATTCAGGAAGCTGGATTGAGCGATGCCGAATGGATTCGTGACCGATATGAGCAATTGGCATTGATTGATGAGAAAAGAATGAGTGCCGTTTGTCATGGTCAGCTGTATCAACAGAGGATGACTCGTTCTTTCAATAAGAAAGTAAGAGTTCGAACATTTGAGGTAGGCCAATTGGTGTTGAAACGCATTTTCCCTCATCAAGACGAATACAAAGGGAAGTTTGCACCTAAGTGGCAAGGACCGTATGTTGTCCACAAAGTACTATCAAGAGGAGCTTTGGTTCTAGCAGAGATGGACGGTCAGGTGTGGCGAAAAGCTATTAATTCAGATGCCGTCAAGAGATATTACATTTGAAGGATGATACTTTTTTCCTTTATTTCCCTTGTAATTGCAGTTTGTTTGTAATCATTGTTGCATTTATATTTTGAAACATTCCCCTTGTACCTGAACTACGTTCGACCTGAATTCTCAAGAATGAGATACGTAGGCGGCCTATGTCGGCCTCGATCGTCTCCTTATGCATTTTCTATTTTGTTACTTCTCGAGATGGGAACTACGTTTGACCTGATTCCTGCCTCAACGGGATACGTAGGCGCCACAAGGGTTCGGTCATATTCCCAATAAGATTTCCATTTCCCCTCATAATGGAAACTGGGACAGAATTTTTGAGAGGACCTCAAAAATTCTACAAGAAGAGTCATTTTCTACAAATAAGAGTCAAGAATCATATCGAAATGTGCAACTGGAAATAATTTTGAGAAGGTCTCAAATTTAAGGCTCCCGTGATCATCATCAGATTTGTTTCGAAGCATCTAACTGGGACAGAATTTTTGAGAAGGACCTCAAAAATTCCATCAAGGATACTCGGACCTTAGAAGTCAACTTCAATTGCCTCAAATTGACGTGTTCTTAAAGGGTTTTAAGTTGCTAGCAAGCTACCTATCATATCAAAATCTGAGACAAAGGGTTTTGTTCGTGTCGTGCATGTCGTGACAGTTAATTGGGTATAATAAGATCATCAAAGAAGCTATATTTATCAACCAACTAGTTCAGGAGAACATATCCAGCAAATATCAATTAGTTGTGAGATACCGACGGAAATGATGTTATGATCAAAAAGTACCTATCATCATATCAAATATGGATGAAAGACGACGTTCATAGTCAAATTTATATTAAATTGCCAAGAAGGCCATTCATATTTAAATTGCCGAGAGGGCCATTCATATCTATATTGTCGAGAGGGCCATTCATATTCATATTGCCGAGAGGGCCATTCATATTCAAATTGCCAAGAAGGCCATTCATATTCAAATTGCCAAGAAGGCCATTCATATCTATATTCCCGAGAGGGCCATTCATATTCATATTACTGAGAGGGCCATTCATATTCAAATTGCCAAGAAGGCCATTCATATTCATATTGCCGAGAGGACCATTCATATTCAAATTGCCAAGAAGGCTATTCATATTCAAATTGCCAAGAAGGCCATTCATATCTATATTGCCGAGAGGGCCATTCATATTCATATTGCTGAGAGGGCTATTCATATTCAAATTGCCAAGAAAGCCATTCATATTCATATTGTCGAGAGGGCCATTCATATTCAAATTGCCAAGAAGGCCATTCATATTCATATTGCCGAGAGGGCCATTCATATTCAAATTGCCGAGAGGGCCATTTCATATTCAAATTGCCAAGAGGGCCATCATATTCAAAATGCCGAAAGGGCCATTCATATTCAAATTGCCAAGAGGGCCATTGCATATCAAAGTGCCGAGAAGGCCTTTACATATCAAACCGCCGAGAGGGCCATTGCATATTAAATTGCCAAGAGGGCCATTCATATTCAAATTGTCGAGAGGGTCATTTCATATTCAAATTGCCAAGAGGGCCATCATATTCAAAATGCCGAGAGGGTCATTGCATATTAAATTGCCAAGAGGGCCATTCATATTCAAATTGCCAAGAGGGCCATTGCATATTAAATTGCCAAGAAGGCCATTCATATTTAAATTGCCGAGAGGGCCATTCACATTCAAATTGTCAAGAAGGCTATTCATATTCAAACTGCCGGAAGGGCCGTCATATTCAAACCGCCAAGAGGGCCATTTCATATTCAAACCGCCGAGAAGGCCATTCATATTTAAATTGCCAAATGGTCATTGCATATTCAGACCATCAAGAGAACCACCAACATATTACATCAATCTATTACTGCTTCGATATCAAAAGAAAAGTATATTGAAGAATTATATTAAAAATATGAGATATGAGCTTTATTTGCTTTACGTCAAACTGAAAGAAGTTTATGTCAAATGCTCAAGGAAAGAAATTAAGGGTGAAAATGGTGCGGACGACATCAAAAAGGATGCAGCATAATGTGGAACTTTTTCTTAGCAGCGAACTGGGACATAGTCCAAAGAGGAGTACCAAACTCTTAGGACACGAACTGAGGAACGACTTCCACCACAATCAAACCACACGCCTATCAGAAGACATGTGGGTTTATCTTTGAGTTTGTCGGTTTCAGTTTCACATCCGAAAATTTTTTATTTCCTCCGGAAACAGCTTTCCAATCTAAGTGAAATACACCAAGAGATTCGGAAATTATGTCCATGTAAGTTCTTAATTATGGGTGTGAAGCGCGTCATATTCATGGCTAAGAGGTTGCAAAGCCTCCTTTTCATACTCGACTTACTTGTCACTCCTCCAGATCCAAAGGTTATCTTACATAATGGATTTCCTTTTCAACCGATTGAGTCGAACTACAAGCAACCTGATTCTCCGAGTTGAGGGATATGTAGTTGGAATCAATGTTGAAAACTCGGCTGTGTTCCAATATTCTCTCTTAAATCTTATTCTCGAGCATTCTAGTCCCTCCATAATACGGTATCAAGATAGTATTTGAATTCTTTCAAAATCGTGCGCCAAATCAAGCGTATCGAACTACAAGTGGCCTAAATTCTCATATAGCCTGAGATATGTAGAAAGCCTGATACCGAGGTTCGGCCATAATTCCTAAAGCTGGTACCAAAATACCTTTCCAAAAGGATGAAGATGTGTTCGATCAAAACTGGATTTGTCAATTTCATTTGCCTCGAATTTCTTTCATCAATCCAAGTCAAACGAGGGACAGCTGTTGACATCCAATTTTAGACCTCCACATTAGAGATTAATTATTGAGCTTCTTCAGTTTCGAACGAATAAAACAATTAGTTTTATAAAATCACAAAATAAAATAAAATATAGTTTGCAAGTTATTTTAAACAATTTTGTCACTTCTTTAATATATATATATATATAGGTTTTATATAGTTATGTATATAATTAATGCATTTTATGAGTATTCAAAAATCATCTCGAAAAGATTTTATATTTTAAAAATACTTTATTAGCAAGGGTCATAATTTTGAATTAATAAGTTTTATGAAATTCAAAATACTTTCAAGTTATTTTTTAGTAATTTTATCACATTTTAATAATAAGTATGTATATTTTTGCAATCACGCTATTTTATAAATATTTGAAAATTATCACAAAAGATTTTACATTTTGGTTAAATTTTTTATTAATTTACTTTAAGTTATAGTTATAATTTTGAGTTAATTAGTTTTGTAATTGAATTAATTAGTTTATAATTAAGTTAATTATTTTTTATTTCTTTAAGATTAAGAAGCTCATCAATTAATTCATATTAATTCATTTTGTTTAAGTCTTAACCAATTCATCGATTAAATTTGATTCGATTACAATCTAGATTTAGTTGAACTTTTATTCCTAAACAATTTTCAGGCCAAATTTTGGGCCTCTGTTTTTTTTTTCTTTTTCAATTCGCGGCCCAATACTCGAACTGGCCCAATTCCTTCAGCAAAAGAAACCCAGTTCATTATTTCCCTTTTCCAGCAACAATTCCCATCCCTCCCAAATCCTCATCAGCAACCCATTCCAATTTACATCAGCCCATTCCCTTACATTTTAGTACCAAAAAGATCCGATCCAACAATTCCATTCAACATACATCAACATATACATACACATACCAAACCGACCCAATTTCTTCTTCTCCCCTACGCAAGAACCAAAAGTCAAGAGCTGCAAATCCCAGCAAATCCGGAAAGCAGCAGGCGTCTGCCGCTCCCATACTCTTCGTCGTCCCCTTTCCTCCCTTTTCACGGAAATCAGCTTTTGCCCATCCCCTTTACTGTGGTTTCGAAAATAGCAGAGGGGATTGAAATTGTTGTTTGAATTCGAATGGATTTCCCCCTCCAAAACGTCTCTTTTCTTCTTCTATATATTCCCTCTTTCAATCAGTGTTTGGGGGGACTTTTTTTTTGGCAAGAACTCAAGAGAAATACATTTTAAATATATATACGCTCTTCCCTTGTTTGTGAACTGCTAGTATTCATAGGAGTTTTCGGAAGTTCGAAGTCGGTGGTCAAGTTGTTACTCCTTGTTCACCCTGTCCCTGTTCGTTGCCCACAACAAGGTAAACAACTCTTGACCTCTTCCCTTCTTCTTTTCGATTTCGATGAGTGTTAAATCAAGAAATATTTGTAGTTGGGTTATGAGCTGATCTTATATAGTTTGAGCCTAAGTTTTCTTTTCTTCGTAGTCTTTCCGAAACTATTCTGTGTATTTCGTATTCAAAATAACTTTATTGCCTGTTTGATCTGCTTTTCTTTGTTTATGGCTCATCTCTAGTTTTTCTTAGCTGAGTTGTGCTCATTACGATTTCTGTTTGTTTATTCGTTAATCATCTTAATACTACTCCGTCCATGCTTGTCGAAATAGAGTCCGTGTTTGCTTGTCATGTGTTTGGAGGATGCAAATAAACCAAGCGGTTATGTTTAGCTATTCTCGAAAATGAATTATCCGAGTTGCGAGTAGTAGTTTTGAATAGGATTGATTCATCATGCTTGGTCCATACTCGTTCTTAGTTTCTTTTGTAGCGTCAATATTTATGTGATACTTGTTGGAGTCGTTCGAATGCATCTGATAGCAATTGTTTAGGTCTCTGTTTACAACTTGCATTGTTCCAAGTTTTCTTGTGCTTAACATTACTTCAAAGGGTTGTTTAAATGTTGTGTTTAAATTTCAAATGTGTCCTTAGTCTCTAATTTTTCAAAATTACTACAAAAGGAATCCTAATGCTCCATGTTTATTAAAATTTGTTCAACTAATGTATTTTTCTTTCTGGGAACGGTGGAAGTATATGTTTTTTGATAAAAGTTTGTGTTGAATATTATAAGAATATTATACTTGTCCTTTTCAAGATCATTGTGGCCATGGCCTAAGCATTTATCTAAAGTGATTTTGTTTATTGATGAAGTGTCGGTTGTAGTTAGAATTTGCGTGATAAGTCGCTCTTTTTTTTTAGTTTTCTCTGTCAATCTCTTGTAGTCTTTTTTTTTTTCTTGAAGGCTATATTGGAACAAGTGTTAAAGTTCTTCATCCTTTTTTTTATTTTTATTTTTAAATTTGGATTGTTGGTCTAATATTCTATAAAGGACATAGTGCATGAACATATTTTCCTTTACTTCCCCACTTGTCTCAAGAATGAGCATTAGTAGTAACGTACGACTGCTTCTGCTATTTTTTTATCCTCTTTAATTTATTGTCGTTCATGAGCAATCACTTCCATATCATTCAAGACAAGAATAGCTTTTCATGTGTCCTTTAATTTAAGATATGGGTTACTGTAGTATATGTATTATTGCTATATCTTTTAATATGCATGATAATGAATAACTTTATCCTTTTTTTTGTGTCCTTTTCTCTCTGTCTTGCCATCTGTAGGCATGCATAGCAGACACATTAATTCCTTAGGCTTAAGTGACTATTGTGTTCTCCTATTATATTTATTTTATTTTTTTTTTATTTTTTTTTATTCTTCAAATTTGTTGGTGTCCAGTATGCCTCTATGTGATTCCCTTTGGTAGGATTGTTTGTTAGTATACATCTTTCTTGAGTCAAAATATGCATTTTGCATTAAATTAGTGTGTTCTTCTTGCATTTTTGTTAATTGGATTATATATTAACTCCTTTCTTTTACCTTATTGCATGTGAAATAATGTCCGAGTCCTCCTAGGCTTCAACCCTCCCGTTGCATTTCGATGATTGGGCCATAGGGGCCCGATTTTTCTTTTCTTTAAGTCAGTCGGGTCATCCGAATAGGGCAGTACAGGGGCTGGAAATTGAAAACAAGTCTCAGAAAGCTAAAAAAAGGCTGAGATACAGCCTATATACATTGATATATATCGGTATACACTCATATAACAGGTCAAAAAATGTGAAAATATACAGATGAGGCGAAATACAGGTGTTCGGAAGTAGGAGATACACGAAAAGAGCTGATATACATGCTCATATACACTGATATACATGAGCTATATACCAAAAACGGGTTTTGTTTAAACCCCAAAAAAGTAGCGAATTTGGCCCAAGAAAGGCCCAAATTCAATTTCTCCCTTACGCTTTAATTATTTAATTGCGATTACTTATTATTTGTTGTTTAACTCTAACTTTAGAATTTTTAATTAACTTAGTTGAATTCCCCAAACGATGAGTTACTTTCTTTGTGTTGGTTTAATCTTTAATACATTTCATGCTTTATGTTCATTTATTTTAGTAATTTAGTATATTGGTCAAAATTTTATATCTTCAATTAAGTTAAACTTTTTGAACTTGAAAAGAGATGTTCTTTAATGCTTTTTGCTTAATCATATTTTACTTATGTTAAAGTTGTTTTAAGTTAAAGTATTTTTCATCAAATAAATTTTAAAAAATGTTAGCCAAAACCTTTTCAATTAATTAAAATAGTAATACTTACTTAATCATTTTCTCAAAAGGTTTAGTCAATTAATTCAAAATGATATTCATGCTTTAATTTATTAAATTGGTTTAAATTATTATTTCAAAATGAATCAAATAAATTCTAGTTAATCTAATTCTATTAATATTCTAATCACTTGATTTTTCGAGTCAATTGTTCCATTTTGAATCCTTTTCTCTAAAAAATAAAAAATAAAAAAAAATGCGTCATTTATTTAATTATTTTCTCAAAGTTAATAAAAAATTGTAAGTTATTATTTTTTATGTTAAATCATTATTTTCCTAAAAATAGTCAAATATATTTTAGTCAAGTCGCAGGTCAACCGCATGTTAGCGGGCACTTCGAATGCTTAAACCCTTCTCGAAGTGTAAATTGAACCCCGTACCCTCTTTGGTATTTTCAAATGATTTTTTCTGTTTAAATCTTTGAAAATTATAAGTTTTCTTAATTTCTTTAAATAAATTAAGTAGCGACTCTTTTCTAAGTATTTTCTTTAAATGTTTTATACTTAGAATATTTCAAAAAGTGATTTTTCTAAAGGTTAGGAAAATTACGGCATAACATCCCTAAAATTAAAGGTATATATAAAGATTGAAGTTTAGGTTTATAACATTAAAAAAAAATCTTTTAAAGATGTGTTAGACTTACAATAATGAATGCTTTGATGTTCTGATTTGTGATAGGATATCCAAATTCTCCACTCCCCATCACTTTAAGTAAATCATCAACCAAATTTTCATTTCCAAACTTACCATTACATTTCTTACCTTTTGCTCGATTATCTGGATGATCATTAATGATTTTTCTCCAAGATTTCATCAACATTTAAGTGCGCCTTTGACAATTTGGACTTCATTCCACTAATGTTATGAAGCCATTTTTGGGAAGGGAACAAATCGGTTAAGTCAAATCCTCCCTTTATCAACTTATTTCGATCATGTATGATTTTTCACCTACATGTTGTAGTATTCGCAAACCAAACAAAATTGTTTGATAAGTTGATCAATGAGTCAGGTGTGCTTGAAATGAGATTTGATATTGTTAAAAAATGACAAAAGTCTCATATCGGAGGTTAATGAGATGTGTGGACTTCTTATAATGCCTGGACAATCTTCCTCTCTTTGAGCTAACTTTTGGGGTGCGAGTTAAGCCCAACACCTAATTTAACATGGTATCAAAGCAGGGCTTATCTCACCAAATGTTGGGCCCCCAAAATCAAAATTATTCGTACACCAAATGCTAAGCACCGGGTGAAGTGGGGTGTTAAAGATTTGACCATTTTGAGCTAAGAAGTTCGAGGACACAAACTTTCCTCATATTTCTCCAAAAATCTCAATATGAACTATCCTATGTTGGTGCAATCATAAAAATATGATACTTGCCGACATAATTTTTGGCCTATTTGCCAAAAAAAGATCTTGAGTTTTCATTAATTGCTCCAAATTTCCTATAAAAGGTAAGCTCCATGGTCCAGGAGGTAAGATTTTGTTTGGAGATTTCAATTTCTTTCATTTCAAGATTTCGTTGAAGAAGGTTCGGATGAATCCCTTATTCCTTGCTAGCTCCACCCCTCCTAGCCCTTATTGACACCCACAACCACCACCGGTATAGAATCTACTTACACTAATAAGGTAATACATTTTTTAATTCGTTTAGTATTTAATAGATGATATGCTAAAAGAAAAATCACCTTATTAAAATATTAGCCATAAATCAATTATTCAGAGAAAATTTCCCATTCTCACAATTTTTGTTACTGGAGTTCTTCTCATACAATTTACCAGAGGCATATCCAATATTTTGGAATGATGGGTGCATTATTATGAAAATGTGAATCAAATCGGTTTGACATTTAGGTTCGTATCATTGAAAATAATTAAAAATTTAAATCTATAGGTCTAAAATTGAATTGATTAATTAATTAAAACGCCAAAAGTGCTACCAATAACCACTTAGAGAGGTGTTACCTAATTTTAGAAAGAAAAATAATACAAGATATATATAAAATTCAAAATTTCTAATCTCAATCATCATTGCATTAGATGATACTTCAATTGTGGGTTCACACATTTATATTTAATAAAAATTTAAAAATATAACAATAATATATATGATTTCAGGAGGAGAACATGGGTTCACATAAACCCGGTGACCTCCTTCTGCAGACGCCTCTACAGTTTACTAACTAAAACTTGAATGTATCGTAATATTATTAGCTTTTCTATTGATAAAAGTTTGGTCAAATACAATCTATGACAATGTCTCAATTAAATATTTGAACACATGATAGATGTTTCTACTAGATATTTTCTACTAAAAAATTTAAATAAAATTTTGTGCATGTTCTCAAGCGATCACAAGTAGCAGGACATGTTAGCCATTTAAATTACGGAAAAGGGCCTAAAATACCCTTGAACTATGAAATTTGGTACAAAAATACCCTTCGTCGACCTTTCGGTCCTAAAATACCCTTGCCGTCAATGTATTGGCCCTAAAATGCCCTTACTTTTGACGGCCACATTTTAAAATATTATTAAATGTACCATTTATTACGTGGCACGATTTTATTGGTGTGTTTACAATTCACCTAAACTAATGAAATTCCGACCCAAATTTGGATCCACCAAATAAACCCATACCCGCCCCACCTAAAAAGAACCCCATTGAACTAAGAAAAAAAAACTTATTTCTCACTGAGGGTGTTCTTCAAGCTTTTTAGAGTAAAATCCTCCCATAGTGAATTTACTTTTCCTTAATACATACCCAAATTAGTAAGTGAACCTAAATTTAAGTACAATAAATGATTCTTCAAACGATTTTGACAATGGTAACCTACAAACTTAAGTTCTCAAATTTTGAAATTGAGATGTGAAAGATGTGAAATTCTTCGACTTCAAAAATGGAGTTCCGTTGATTTCGTTCGACATTTTCCTCCATCTTATTCACCAAATCAACAGCCAAATCATAAACCAGATTACTTCACAATTAATTATATTTAAGGATTCAAGAACCTTCAACTTTAAATAAATTTCCAACCTGATTCGGAATCCTTCGAACTCCAAAAAAATATCAGTAGATAAATTTGATTTTGGTAAGTATACTATTTTAAGCTTGAATCTAATTGGTATTTTATTTGAAACTTAAACTCGTCGTAAGTCAGTTGAATATTGGGAAGAAAAAAATCTGGTTTAAATATATTGAACACTATTGAAGCTCAGATAGAGCTCTAATGGCGATTACAAATTTTTGATGTATAATTTGTTACTTATTTTGAAGTCGGTGATTCAAATTATTGTCTTGCCATCATTGTGAAGTTGTATTTTGATTTTGAAGGGCTTTGAAGATGAATTAGAATAGCTTGGAACGAATTTGTAATTGGATTCATGAAGAAGATGATAATAATTTGAAGACCAAATCAAATTTAGCATAATGAACAAGATGAAATCAAGGTTTTTTGCACTTAATTTAATGGGTATTTAGGGCGGGTGGGTATGGGTTCTTTAGGTGGATCTTGGATTGAGATTTAATTAGTTAGGTTAATTTTAAAACACACTACTAAAATCGTGCCACGTAATATATGATACATTTATTAATATTTTAAAATGTGACCGTAAAAAATAAGGGCATTTCAAGGCCAATACGTTGACGTCAAGGGTATTTTAGAGCCGAAAGGTCAACGAAGGATATTTTTGTACCAAATCTGATAGTTCAAGGGTATTTTAGGCTCTTTTCCGTTTAAATTATATCACCTCCTTTTAGCATCAGTAACCAATAAAACCTCATGCATATGTCAATCGATGATGACGTCATGATGTGTATATATAAAGAAGGAGACTTACTTTATATGATTAACTTATCTATGTAATGAACACTTTGAGAATATGTACAAAAACTTTTCCATAATAGAAGTTGAAAGTGTCTAAAACAAATACTTTATCATATGTTTGGTGCTCAATTATTATATACTATAGTTTAAGTATATAAATAAAATTTACTATCATGTTCAAGTGGTTCAGCCTAAAAGTTTATTATAAGAATCATCCACATTTGCATAGCTTTGATAAATCGAATACACAGACCCTTAAATTTTCCAAACTGTGTCAAATTGCTACACTTATAAAGGAGTTTAAGTGTCCAATAGATACTAATAATAATTTAAACGGAAAAAGGCCAAAAATATTCTTGAAGTACAGGAAAAGGTCTAAAAATATCCTCCATCCATCTTTTGGTCTAAAAATACCCTTCTACTCATCTTTTTGGTCTAAAATTACCCTTCCATCCACCTTTTTGCTCACTTATACCCTTACAACTAACAACCATTTTTTAAAAATACTTATTATGTGTCATTTTCTAATTGAATGAAATAAAAATCCAACTCTATTAATTTTTCCCATAATTTATCCAAATCAAAACAATATATCTTTTCAAGATCCAAAAAATATATTTTTTTAAAAGATCATTTAATTTTTTTGACTAATAATCTTGTCGTCCGCGTCATTAGTGATCAAATCTTGGACTGGTGCACCAACTGGAATAACTTTTTTTAGGATTTATATTAATATATTATAATTGTGGCATGACTAATATTTTTAAAAATATTTTAATTATCTAAAACAATTTTTTTTTGGAAAAAAGCTATAGAAAATAGAAATTACTAGATTTAAAAAAATATATTTTTTGGATCTTGAAAAGATATATTGTTTTGATTTGGATAAATTATGGGAAAAAATAATAAAGGTGGATTTTTATTTCATTCAATAAGAAAATGACACATAATAAGTATTTAAAAAGATAGAGAGAGGGTTGTTAGTTGCAAGGGTATAAGTGAGCAAAAAGATAGATGAAAGGGTAATTTTAGATCAAAAAGATGAATAGAAAGGTGTTTTTAGACTAAAAAATAGATGAAGGGTATTTTTAGACCTTTTTCTATACTTCAGGAATATGTAGTAGCTAGGCCCTTTCCCGTAATTTAAATATTTAAATAAAATTATCTGATAAATTTAAGGAACTACACATATATTTAGCTATAGTCCGTACATGAAAAAGGATTATAGGAGATTTGAAAAAGATTCATAAAGATATGTAGTAGCTAGTTGACAAATATGGTAGGGAGATACCATTAATTACCTAGATAGTGATATTCCTAAAAAACAAATATATACGTGTGCAGGGCGGCTGGTAAGGGTTAAAAAAAGGGGAACTTACATAAATATACTATAATAAAAAAATATTTACCATTTATAGCAATAACATTTTTTTTTTCACTTGATCACTTTTAATACATTTATAATACAGTTTTAATACATATTACAAAGAACAAATTATTATTCACATATAATACAAGTTTTATTGATGGATAATACATTTATCACACATTTTAATACACTTTTAATACAATGTGTCAACTTCTTACCAAACAAGCATAATATATTTTTTAAAAACAGTTATAATACATATATATTGCATACTTAATTCACTTTTAATACATATTGCAGATTTAACATATTATTGTTATATATTGCTATAAATGGTAATAAATGAAAAGTATCGCTAAAATCAGTAATTATTTATTAAAAGGCGTCCATCCAAGTAATTTTTTCTTAAAAAAAAGTCATTGGCATTAGGCCCCTAATTTTAGGGGGCCCTATTTTTTAGTTAATTAGATAGGATTAAATCAAAAAAAAAAAAATTAGAACTAAGACAACAAATGCAAATGGCATTAATGAAGTGATAGATATGACAATTACTTTTTACCTTTTCAATAAAAAGTTGTGTACTTTTTTTTTTAATGTTCAAGTTATCTCTTTTTTTTTATCTTATTCTTTTTTTAATTTTATTTTTATATATTCTATCCTCCTCTCTTCCTATCTTCTATTTTTTCTATCTCTCTTATTCAAAGTTTAAGAATTTACTTGTTCTATTGATAATTTATATTTTAAATTTATAATTTTTTAATTTTTTTTAAGGCCTCTAATTTAATTTTGGCATTAGGCCACCAACGGATTTGAGCCGCCTTGTAAGTATGGTATATATATATGTACCACTAAACAATAAAAATATATCATTAATTAGAAGGATATGATATCCTACTTGTTGATCCCTCCGCAACTGAGCAGGCAATTAATCGCAAGTACCAATGACAGATTCTAGGCATTAGGTCGAGTTCTTGACTTAAGCTTGTCTTAATATCACCAATACCAATGCCGTTTGTTCTTAATGCAATTACTCCTTCTTGCCATAGTAATGGTTTCTTTTAGAGATGTCAAATGAGTGAATTGAGTTGAAACTAAAGATATTTAAATGGGCTGAAATTAAAATTGGATTGGATTCTGACCCGTTCAAGTTTACTTTGGGCTCAAATAGGCTTAAAAGCGGGTTGGGTCTTGACCAGCCCAATTGACCCGCTTAATTTCAATAATTTTAATATATTGTTATTTAAGTTTTATAACCACCATTTGAGTTTCAACTCACGAAAATTTAAAAAAAAAGTTACAAATAGATAGATAAATCCTAAAAGATATAAAATAGATAGTAGTTCATACCTTTTAATAGTAACATACATTACATCAATGAAAATAAAGAGTCTTAAAACGGATTGAAATTGGAGATTAAATTGGGCTCAATTGATTCTCTTAAAATGGGTTAAGACTTGATGGATTGAGATTGAACCCAATTCAAATTATCTTAAACCCAACCCTTAAAATTATGAGCAGTTTATTTACTTATAGTTGGACTCATTTTTTACGCCTCTAGTTTCTTTCTTATATATTATGAGTTTGTCCTCTTTTATTCAGTTTTGTTTAATTATTGACTGAATTAATTCATGAACTCCAAGTTAGAATAAATACTTGCCAATCAAGGTTCGGTTCAGACAAGTTATATATTAATATGTTACCTGATTCATATTATCCTCTGCATCGAACCTAGATTGGTTCAAAGTTTTTATGATGAAAAAAATATATCGAATAATGTTAGTCAAAGTTTTTATCGTTTAATTCTAATAAAGAAAATCATGACAACTAAAAATAAATTGATCGAGGGAGTACAAAATTACTTTAAAATACCTTAAATAAATCAATTCATAAGCTGAAAAGATATTTTGGGTAAGCTAATTATAATGGTCCCTTGCTCATTTATTAGTACCTTCACAAGGTACGGGGTTAAGCTGCAACTACATTTTTTTTTTCCATTCAGTGTTTGGTAGCTACATTAGAACTGGATTAAATTTGGATTTGCACCGAAAAGTTTCACATTGAAAGGTAAAGCGCTCCCAACAAAGGTGACTCCGTACCCAAGGAGGCTCGAACCCGAGATCTCTTGGTTAACGATGAAGGAGTACTTACCACTTCACCACAACCCTTGTTGGTGCAGCCACATATTGTTACAACAAATTAAAAATAACTTTTAATGATAATAAATATACTCATTAACAAAGAGTAATACATTTTTTATTGACATTAGTTAATTGTTACTAAATCCACGGTTAATATATATTTTAAAGTCATTTGCAAAAAATGTTAATACCGCTAAAAATATATTTTTAGCACCAATTACACAAGACTTGAAAAGGATAGTTTTATAATTTATATTTATGCAAAGAATTTACTATTAAATGAACATATTTATCTAATATTTGACGGAAGAACTTATCTAATGTTGCAGTAGCTGAATTTTTTTATTATGGACGAGGCACAACTTACTAGTTGTATGAGAGATTACTTTATTATTATTATATTTAAACTCGTGGGACCTACATTTTGTTTTTCTTCTTTGCCTCCTATTTCTCTTTCTTGTTTTTCTTCTTTCCCTTTTTTCTCATTTTCTGGTTTTCTTTTCTTAAATTTATTTTGAAAACCGATTTAATTACTCTCTCATTTTGTGCATATGAAAATATTTTTTTTACCTAATTGTTTTAACTGATTTTTTTTTAAAAAAAACATTATTTTATCGTTAAAAATAAAAAAGGCATGAGCATACAAAAGTTCAAGTTAATTCATTAAATGATCACTTATGTCATAAAAATTGATCACTAAAATTATTTCTATGTTATAAAATATTATAGTGTTGATGTCCACTACACCAAGAAGTTACTCTCACCCATTATCTCCATTACTTTCCTCCATTATGAAGATAACCATAACCTCCATAACCTCCAACTTTATAACACCATTATTCTTGTAACCTTTCACTTTCATAACCTCCTCCATTATATTCATGTTAATGTCATGTTTATGACTAACCTTTTGTATGCCTCTATGTTACACTATAAATAGAGGCAAGGGTTCATATTGTATACACTTGAAGACTTGGAATAATAAGAAAAGCTCTCATCTCTTGTTTTACTATTTCTATTGCTATCATCTTTTATATTTCTTGTCTTGTTTTACTTTAGTTTTACAACACGTTATCAGCACGAATGTTCTACCATTGCAGGATTGAAGCAAAGTAAATAAAAGAAGGTAAATTAATTGTGTTTATTTTTCTCTCGGAAACAAGGTAAATTATTGTGGAATCTATTTTATATTTTACTTGTGAACAAGGTGAATGATTAATATAATTGTTAATGTGCATTTCTTTTTCCACCTATATACTTTCTTTTGCATGTGAAACTTATTTTATATTTTACTTTTGATTATGCATCATTAGTTTTCTTACCATCTCAAAATCATATGAGTCCAGCAGGTTGCTTTTACTTTGAGCAAACTTTTAATTTGATCACTTATATATTTAAATAGTAAAATTAGTTTTGTAAGTTAAAAATTTGTAAAGAAATTGTTCTTTATGATCTTGTTTTATTAAAAGATAAGTTATTGAGTTATGTGGCATATACATATTGATTGGATTATCATTATTGGTTACTTTTGTACTTCTTTATTTTTTTTTATCTAAACATTTACTTGTTGAGTTATTAATATTATTTGTACTAACAAAGTTTGTTTTGTGGTTATTTTAAAATGGTTAGTAAATTATGTTAAATCTTCGTAACAATATTGAGAAGGAATGTTAAAAGGTTTTAATTCATTTTAACTTGGGACTTTTACATGATTCCAACATGTTGTTCTAATTAATTAGTTTTGTTCATTATAACTCAATTTTAAGTCAAATTCAAATTATATTTATGGTATTCAATATTTATTTTATTGGTAATGCATTTGGTTTATTAAGACATTGATTGAGGGTAAGACGGTGAATTCAAGTTTCACCGCACCGAGTGGGTAAGACATCGAGTAAAGTCTTGGTGCTCCATGATAATAAGAAGTTGGGTTCAAGTCCCATTGATTTATGACCAAAGGCGTCTTTATATGGGTAAGACATTGGGTTTAAGTCCTAATACACTATAATGATGATATGATGATGACTAACCTAAAGTTGTATACTTTTGACTGAAAGTCATGAAATTTGCCCAATTATTTTGTTCCATTCTCTAATGTGAATGTGGTAGCAGTGCGTATTATGTCTGAAAAATGACAAGTGGTTGAATGTATGAATATGGGTGTGGTAAAATGTTAATGGTCATCATTGTGGTATGAAAGGTTATTGGGCACATTGTTTATTAAGATGGTCATTCAAATGTGAATGTAATTTTTATCCATCAAAGTGGTATGAAAAGATATTGGGCACATTGTTGTTGATGCAAGCCAATTTGAAAAGTTTTGTAAATCCTCCATCAAAATAAATGAATACAAAGTGGTAGTACATTTGGTACATTTGACCCCTTAAAGTGATGTTGAGGTGAGTCTCATAAATTTGATAATGCCAAAGCATGACAATGAGTTTCTAATAAAAACTTATGGAACATGTACAAAATGGTTATGCTCATTTCTTGAAGAGAATGTGACTTGTGTTCATATGGATAAGGACATGTTCATGTATGGTTGGATAATTGCCACATCTCACCTCTACGGGAGGTTTGAGATATTGAAAGAAAATATATATTTTGACATAAATGGTCATTTTGGTCATATACTTTGAGTACTACACAAATATTGTGGAATGTTTTATTATGAACTATTGGAGGACAAAAAGAAAGAAATAATTCTTTTCTATAAAGGTTATGGTGATGACCAAAATAAATGTTATTGTGTGGCAACACAAATTTGTCATTGGTTATCAAGAAATAAGTCTTGCAGTAATAATTTTAACCATGACAATAATAATAATTTTCTCTTTGAAGGAGATGGTCACCATAAGAATGGTGTTGTGAAATTTTTGGCATTACACAAAATTAATTGAAAGTTTCGGAAGGACTAATTTGTTACTATCCAGAAAATGAAATAGTTCATAATATTGAGGTTGTAGTAAGTCTCAAACGAAACTTTTTAAGTTTCAGAGGAATTGAAAAGAAAAATTGTTATATTGAGACTGTAAATTATTGAAAGATTAAATATCTTCAAATTACTACAATCAAAGCGGGTTATGAATATTTACATAAAAGGTTGCCCACTTTTCTCTTGTTTGTTGAATAAAAATATGGGCATGATGAAGGAATCACATGCAAAAGTAAACTAGAAGTTTACTAGAATAAATATCAGTTGGCATAATCGGTTGGCCATTCCGATTCAAATGTGATGCAAAAGAAATTGAGAATTCATGTGACTATATGTTTGAAGAAATAAAAGATTCTTCAAGAATTCTATTGTGTTGCTTGTTCTCATGATAAAATGATCATTGTATCAACTATGGTTGGGATTGTATCCCCTGAAATTATTTGGAACATATAGAAAGGTGAATATGGGCCCGTTCACTTGCCATGTGGACCGTTCACTATTACGATTTAATAGATGCATCTATGGTATGGTCACATGTGCATTTATGTCAACTTACAAATTGGTTTCTGTAAGGTTGTTTGCTCGAATTGTTAAATTAAGAGCACAGTTCCAAACTATAAAATTATGTTGATAATGTTGGTTGGTTTAGCAGAAATTGTATGCCTCCAATTATAGCTAGACCAATGATTATGAGAACAAATCTCTCAAATATAATTTGGTATGAGATGAGTTTATTTAACGTGTATGCATCAAACCAACAAGGTTCTCCCATCACAATTGGTTCAGAGTCAGGAACCAAATAATTTCCATCTAAAAAAATTTGATGTGTGCACATATGATTTTATTGCTCCACCACGCACAAAGATGGATCCCCAAATGAGATTGGGGGTGAATGTTAGATTTCCTAACATTAGGGGGAGATATGTTTAGCAGCTGAAATTATGTGTGGGGTGAATTATCTAGATCCTCGTTAAAAAAAAATGTGAACTTGAAGTTCAAGAGATAATTCATTTGCATAATGTTGCAAATAATTTGCCAGATGTATTTGCCGACCTAATATTTTAATTAAGCTGCAAATGCTCCAATAAATAGTCCTTGAAGGACAGAGTCTATGGTACGCCAGAAGTGTGATAGACCAATTGATTCCAAATGTAAAACTCATTGAGAAAGGAGAGGAGCAAATTATCAAAATGGTCATGATAATGAGGTAAGTGCTTTGAAAGAGCACTATGACATAACACTTCATAAAACCTTGGCAAAGGTTCAGATACCTGAAAATGATGAAAAATGAAGAGATCTCGATAAGTTATGTCATATTGGAATCAAGTCAAATGACCATCGACGGTATCTTTGATATGAAGTAACACTCAATTCTATAAGTGGTTATGAGGATCTTAAATTCGAATCTGTCATATAATGTGGACAGATAAATGATTGGCCAAATAAAATGTACTATTCAAGTATATTTTGTTTCACTTAGAAAAGTGATATTTTTGAACTTATAGTTCATAGATCAAAATATATGTTAGTGGGGTACAAATGAATCATTGTGCGAAAGTATAACCGTAAGATATAAAGTATTGTTTGTGCCTCGAGGCATAAAGGGTTTTCGCAGAAGTCCTGACATTATTAAATGGAGATATGTTCTCCAGTGGTGGATGTAATGAGACTTATTTCAGTCTGGCAATAGATAAAATACTTGAATATGTATAATAACTGATTATCATGTCTAACTAGACGATGAAGGTTATATGAAAATTCTTGAAGGATTTAAAAGGTCTTAAAACAATTCCATTGAGTATCCAATGGTTCTGAGATTGCTTAACACAGAGAAAGAATCTTTTCAACCTCATGAAAATGATTTAAAATGACATGTATTAGTGCAATTGGTGTACTTACAGATTGCTGGTTATGCAAATGCTAGAAGATTATTTGATATACATAACGAAAGTTATGTGAAAAGATTGTCATATTATCATTCAAGTTATGACAAGAAACTAACAAATCAAGTGACTCAATGCATAGAAGATGTGTGACTTTCTTTCAGAAGAGAAGACGAGCTTCAATAAAATTGAAATGATCAATCCTCGAGTCAGAAATGAATTGATTATGTAGATAAAGGATATTTATTTGATCTGCATAAAGCTCGATAGCAAATTGACTGTTTATTTACATAAGGAGACACAACAATATCTTGGCATTCAAAGAATCAAACATTGGTAACCACTCCTTCAAAGCATGCAGAAATATTATTGATCTATGAAGTAAGTCGGGAGTGTGTTTGGTTGGAATCATAATCTATCATATTCAGAAAATATGTGATTTTCCTTTGGCAAATGATATTCCAGCCACCATATAAGAAAATAATATATAGCTCAATTGAAGGGAAGATACAATCAAAGGAGATCGGACAAAGCATATTTCATCAAAAGTCTTTTTCACACATGATCTTCAACAAAATGGTGACATAGACGTTCAAAGGCTCGTTCAAGTGATAATCTTGTAAACTTATTCACTAAGGATTGCCAACATCAATATTTGAGAAGTTGTGATATAAGATTGGAATGCATCGTCTCCGAGATATCAACTAAAGTTTTTATCAGGGGGAGAAAAATATGTGTTGTACTCTTTTCCTTAACCATGGTTTTATCCCAATTAGTTTTCCTGGTAAGGTTTTTAACGAGGCAACATTCAAAGCGTATTAAAAGATATGTGTACTCTTTTTCCTTCACTAGAATTTTTTCCCACGGAGTTTTTTCCTAGTAAGGTTTTAACGAGGCATATTATCTATGGACATCCAAGGGGGAGTGTTATAAAATATTATAGTGTGGATGTCCACTACACCAAGAAGTTACTCTCACCCATTATCTCCATTACTTTCCTCCATTATGAAGATAACCATAACCTCCATACCCTCCAACTTTATAACACCATTATTCTTGTAACCTTTCACTTTCATAACCTCCTCCATTATATTCATGTTAATGTCATGTTTATGACTAACCTTTTGTATGCCTCTATGTTACACTATAAATAGAGGCAAGAGTTCATATTGTATACACTTGAAGACTTGGAATAATAAGAAAAGCTCTCATCTCTTGTTTTACTATTTCTATTGCTATCATCTTTTATATTTCTTGTCTTGTTTTACTTTAGTTTTACAATATTCTATTTCTTTTCTCTCATTTTTCATTTATAGTACTTTAAAAATTTCCACATTCATATTTCGTATCATTTTAACTTCTACTTTTAAAATTTATCTAAAACTTATTTTTTACTTTATTTGAAAATTGATGTTTGATCATGAAAATTTGAAATACAACTTTTCAACTTGAAGGTATATTTCAAATTTAAAAAACATGTTAGTATAATCTGTTTTTAAACTCATTTTTCACTTTTGATATTATATTTAAGTACATTCAAACATGAATATTATTTCAAATATTCTTTTATTTATAATAAAACATAATTTTATTTTCAAATTTTGCTCCATATAATTCAAATACAGTAAAAAAAAATACATATTAAATTCTATGGACAAATGTCAAATATTTTTTAATGTTTAGTTTAATAACAAGTGTTTCACAATTCTTTTTTATTTTAATGATAAAAATAAAAATAAAAAATCGGTTAAAACAAATAGGTAAAAAAATTATTTTCATATGTACAAAATGAGAGAGTAATTAAATTGGTTTCAAAATAAATTTACGAACCAAAAAAAAAAACAGAAAATGATAAAAAAAAAAAAAAAAAAAAAAAGCAAAGAGAAAAACAAGAAAGAGAAATAGGAGGCAAAGATAAAAAACAAAGTATAGGTCCCACGAGTTCAAATATAATAATAATAAGGCTTAAGGCATCTGCGGCTCCTTAAAGTTGTCTGCATATTTCATTTAAACATCTCAACTAAAGGTTGTTCCTATTGAACACCTCTACCGTTCAAAACATGTACCTATTAAATACTTTTTGATGACATGTAATTATAAGTACGCACGTGAAGCCAAATTTTTTTTTGCTGACCAATAAAAAATGGACATATCAACATAAGAAAATTCATAATCTGAACAAAAATTATTTTTTTAAAAAAAAACCCAGTTGTCTTCTCCAACTCATCTTCCCCAATTGAAATTCTCAATTCAAAATTACTTGAACCTCATCGACCAAATTCCTTTGCTACCATCTCTCCACACGCTCCTTTCCCATATAATCCTTCATTCATTCATTCATTCTTTCTAGCATCATTCCGCTATCATCAATATCATCATCGTTGTTCACTTCATCGAAAAAACATCAATAAAATAAATAACCAGTAAAAACACAAAAAGATCAAAAGAGTTTACTGTTAAAGATTTTAATTTGAGTTGTGAAGAGAATTTCTCAAAAATAAAATCAAATTGAGTAAAAAACAATGCTGATCAAACTTCATTTTTTCCGACAAAACTAATACAAATCTGAAGTTGTTTTCTTTTATAATTAAGAATGGAAAGGAAAAAAGGTGGAATAAGGATGGTTATCGGAGTGTACACAATTTTAGTTGTCGATCACTGTGCGTGTGCAGAGGCAAAAAAAACAATAGGGAAGGACAAAAGTCGGGGGTGGGTGGGTTGTTCTGGCAATGAAGAAAAAAGAGGAAGAAAGGTTTTTTTTTTGGGGCTGAAAACATACTTTTTTATTTTATTTTAATTTCTAATTTATTTTTAAATTGTTATTATGGGACAATGCCACATGTCTTTTTTTTTATTAGTTACAATGCCACATCAGCCGCAAGTGCATAACACATCATTTCTATTTTTAGTTGATTGTTAAAATTTGTTCAATATGTATTTTTTTTTTACTAAAAAAGGTGTTCAATTGGAACAAGCCTAAGATAAGGTGTTCAAGTGAAATATGCGGACAATTTTAAGGGGTCGCAGATGACTTAAACCTAATAATAAAGTAATCCCTCATACAAGTAGTGTAAGTTGTGCCTCATCCATAATAAAAATTTTCTGCTAGTCGTACAATTCCAACGTGTTGTATTTCTCGGTGATAAAGAAGGGTGTCAACAACGTAAAATAATGAATATAATTTTATTTTAATAAATATTTTGTTCTAAAATATATTTTCTTATTTTTCTTATAATTTTAACTTTATTTTTTCTTACGAGTATTATTTTTTGTTTCTCTTTCTATTTTTTTCTTCAAAGTTCACTGTCATCTCTATTGAACCTCCTCATTTAATTTCAATGTCACAATTTTTACCACATGTCCACCCTCCCTCTTTTATTACACCTCTCTCTGTCTCTAATTACTTGTTCACTTTTTTTTAGTTATCATAATTACTTGTCCATTTTGACAAATCAAGAAAAGACAATTTTTTACCTATTATACCCTCAATTAATTACTTTGAAAAATGTAGAACTTCTTGAAAATCTTAAAATTTTAATTCATCAATTTCATAATTAATAAGGGTAAAATGGTAAATTCACTATGACAATCATTGTTTTCTTAATATGTGTGTCAATTCAAAAGTCAACAAGTAATTAGAGACAGGAGTATTAGTTTAACTCTCTTCAATTTTAAAACTTTATATAAATAATTTTTTACATTTTGAAAATTTTGATAAACCCATTAGATTTCAAGATGATTATAAGGTATCATTTACTTATTTTATTTGAATTTCAATCAAGCTATTCTTATTTTTGGAGAATTCATTTATTCTTTCAAATTTATCATTTTTAATTTTGAAAGTTATATGAAAACAAGTTAAATTAATTGATGATACCTTTAAAATTTTAAAATTTCTTAGAAAAATAATTAATTTTGTTATCAATAACTCAACAAAGTCTAGAAAATAGTATGATTTTAAAAAAAAATTACCGAAAAAAAGGAAGTTGGCTAAAGAAGAAAAAAAAATGAAAATGGGAGAGGAGCTCAGCTTGAATGTGGGGTGCGGATGAGAGGCGAAGAAGAAAGAAAGAAAATGGGGGTGGGGTCAGCTTGAACGTGGGGTGGGAGGTGAAGTGAAATTTAAGGAGAATTCAAAATTAAAGTAAAAAAAAAATTAGAAGTAAATGAGAAAAAAATAAAGAAAAACCTAAAATAAAAAAATATATATTATACTTCCTCCATTTCATATTAATTGAATTTTTGAGGTGTTTCACTCCCTTTAAGAAAAGTAGATCAAGACATAAATTGAACATAGTTTTCCATTTTTTCCCTTATTAATTATTGTCAAATTTATGATTAAAATAACTAAATATTAATCAATCACTAATTTCAATACTAACTAATGAAGGGTAAAATTGGAAGAACATTCTAAATGTAGTCTTGAAAACTGAACAATTAAGTTAATTTGAAAAGTGAAAAATGTCTCAACAATTCAATTACTCCATGGAGGGAATAAGTCAAATTAATATGTGTCACATAATGATTGGTGTGTGATAATACTTGCTTTTTAAAATTTGAAAGTAATTGAAACGCAATATAATAGTATCATTTCCAAATTATTTAAGTAGGCAATAAAACACCCGCATAATTAAGATGTTTTTTTTTTAAAAAATTCTACACAAATTCAGATACTACTCTATGTCTTTCCTCTATATAAATGTGCATTCCCCATTGATATAGATGCAAATTTCTTACACATCAACTTTGTGAATAGTATCAAAGTTGAAGGATTATCAAAAATGGATAACTATACAGTTGCGCTTGGATCAACTTTGACCTTGAGCTTTTTTTACATTATTATAGCAAAAATATGCAATAGAGGCAACAAAAAATTCCCACCAGGTCCATCACCATGGCCAATTATTGGAAATTTTCATTTGTTAGGTACAAAACCTCATAGATCACTAGTCAATCTTGCACAAATATATGGTCCAATTATGAGTTTAAAAATAGGACAAAAAACACTAGTGGTCATTTCTTCATCAACCATGGCAAAACAAGTCCTTCAAAAGCAAGACTTAGCCTTTTCCACTAGATTTATCACTAATGCCCTTCAAGCACATAACCATTGCAAATTTTCTGTGGCATGTCTTCCTGTTTGTCCTCAATGGCGAACGCTTCGGAAAATCTTGAACACAAATATCTTCTCATCCAATAGGCTTGATGTGAATGAACTTCTAAGGTCTCAAAAGGTGAAAGAGTTGATTGCTTATTGTGCAAAATGTAGTCAACAAGGTAAAGCTTTCGATATATGTCAAGTTGTTTTCAGGACTAATTTCAATTTGATGTGCAACACCCTTTTCTCCAAGGACTTGGCTGACCCCTTTTCGGATTCAAAGGTAAAACTAAATAACATGATTGTGCATACCTTGTTATGGTTTTTTGTATACCAAACGGTACTCCATGCGTCTCATTTTATATGAGTTAGTTTGACTTGATACAAAGTTTAAAAAAGAAATAAAGACTTTTGAAACTTGTATTCTAAAATAAGTGATAGATATTTGTGTGACTTTAAATCATTTTATTATGAGTAAAATTCATATTTCAAAGTTAATATTTCATTTTTTTTTAGATTGACTAAAAAAAAGTGATATAAATTAGAATAGAAGAAGTATATCAAATGTCCTGTTTTGACCCTTCATAATTTTAAAGGTTGAGTTGAAGGATATGATTTGGGGCATCATGGAAGAGGCTGGGAAGATTAACCTAGCGGATTATTTCCCTATACTTGAAAAGTTTGATCTTCAAAAAATAAGGTATCGCACAAATATCCATTTTGGTAAGTTGTTTAAACTTTTAGGTGATTTGATCAATGAACGATTAGAGGAAAAACAAAGCAGCCACGGTGAAAAGAATGATGTTTTGGAAGTATTACTCAACCTCAGTGCAGAAAATCCCAAAGAGATAGATCACAATCATATAAAATCACTGCTCCTGGTTCGTGCTCTTCTATTTTATCCTTTAAATTTTAGAAAATTTTCAACATTTCCTTCACCCCCATCTCCGCCTTGTTAGCAATCTGTGTTTAAAAAAAAACCCAGAATTACTGATTCCAATAAGTATTGCAGAAACACGAAGTAACCAAAGTTTAATAAACCAGTAAGAATAGATGAACATAAATAAATTGACAAAACTAAAATCTGTAAAAAACGTACCACAATCTGGAAAAACAGAATCAGAAAAAAGACCAAGCCCACTGAATGCACAGTGTCCCCTTAAGGAAATTATTCCCCTCTAGTATCTGAGGTTTGATTTGGAATATGTCCTCCCAGGATAGAATGGTCTCAATCACCAGTGTATTGATACCCAAAACTCTGGTGTCAACGAACCACTCAACAACAGTAAAGTACACGAAGAAATTTTGTGCAGAAGAAGAAGAAGAAATCAGAAAAATTCGTAAGGAATAAATCTGAAGAATCAATGTATTTATAGGCAAGAGAAACTGGTTCCGAAAGGTTGCAATCCTTTCAGAATCCACCCAACCATTCATGAAAGTTTGCAACCTTTCAAACGGCCATGGTTGTTTCTGAAAGTTGCAACCTTTCAGAACAATCACTTTCAACTGTGGGAAATTTAAATAAAAACGGGAAAGATTTAAATAAAACGGGTCGCGCGTGGATCCAAGTCGGGTCGGGTCAATTAACTAATTAATTGAATCGGTTAATTAACTAATTAAAACGTTGGCCATTTAATTTAATTTAATTAATTAAATAATTAATTAACTAAAATAATTAAAACAAACTTTGTCCAAAAAATAATCTATCGATCATTTTTTCAAAGTCGAAATCGAGCGAGCGACGACGACGGCGCGAGGGGGTCCCTCTTTCCAACCCTTTTAACAACTAATAGGAGCGTTTCTATATTTAAACTCTCCTATTTTTCTTTCCACCACCGATGAGGGACAAATGTCTTTTCAATAAAGCATAAGAGGACTTTTCAAGTTCTCAACTTTTCAAGTTCCCAACTTTTTCAAGTTCCTCCCTCCATTTTTCATTAACTCTTGCTACATACCCAACACGCCTCCCTGTCTCATTATTTTGATTTAAATTGTCCATGAAGTAAGAAAGAAGAAGAAAATAATAATCGAGAATACACTAGGATTTGTGTTGCTAATTGAACTGGCTAACTGTGTGGTAGAAGATCAAGGGTTAACTACCACAAATAGAAAAGAAGAAATAACATAAGAATTTAACGAGATTTAGTCGGGCCAACTTCCTTAGGACAAAAGTAGATATATAGAGTTGTGCATTATAAATAAGAAGAATAATACAAAGAATTTATAATTATAACCCTTATTTACAAGTCCCAATTATTCCTAAACCTACATGAAAATGGCTTTCTCAAACCTATAAGAGTAAAGAATTTCTTAAACCTATAAGAAAACAATGAGTTTCCCAAACCTACTAGGAGAACTAGTATAGCTAAAATTCACAAAATTCAAGAAATAAACAGCAACTATTTACCTTGACTTTGAATTATCTTTATCAATTGAAACATCTCTCTCTCCTGCCCTCAACCCTAGCAAGGTATTTACTTAGTACTGCACACACTAATCAAACTTAGGCAATGCCAAAATTTATCAGGGAGAAGGACCTAACTTGTCCCTCAACTATTTAATTGGTACAAAATAATCTTTCATCCACATTTTGGGCCTTCAAATACTCTTGACTTTAATATTTTGGCTCCTGAATACTCTAGATATAAATATTTGGCTCATATTTGCTCTTATTTTTAACGGCTCCCCTAAAGTAAAATTATTAAATATGTATTATTATGTTGGCTAATCTGATTGGTTCAAATTTAAGCTCTTCTCAAATAAATGATAAAAACTATATTGGATATACACAAAAGAAAAATTGCAGTACGTACATAGTTGTTTAATTAATCATCTTCTATGAACTAATAATTTGTAAATGAATGTCGTTGTTATGTTTCTACTTTTTTCTCCCTTTAATTTGTTATTAATTGAGAAAATTTAAAATTTAAAATGGTGGACAAGATCCAAGAAGAAAAAAAAAGTGGAAGAGAGAGGAAGTGAGGGTGGGGTGGGGTGGGGGGAGGTGAGCGTAGATAGTAGAGGATTGATCTTTTTCTATTTTTAATTTACCATGGAACCCAAAATCAGACCAATCATACAAGTCCATATATTAATTAATTTCAAATTATTTTAATGGAAAAGGGCCTAAAATACCCTTAAACTATGAGATTTAGTATAAATTTACCCTCCATCCTTCTTATGAGTGTGAGCCATTAGAAAGATTCATTGAATGTCACATCTATCCCTATTATTTTTCTAAGGTTAAGGGATCGAGTTAATTATGAAAAGTCATATGGGACTATGAGAATTGATAGAATATGCAGTGTTAGAATATGCACATCGAAAGCATTATTCAAGATCAAAAATCTTACCTAATAACTAAACTACATAATCTAAATGAATTGAGAGGATAACTTATAACATGTTGAAACTTTTATAAAACTCGTTTAAGAACAATGAATCTAGGGTTGCAATTTTATGCTATTTCCTAACTAATTCTCTCAATCAAGTCTAATGTGGGTAAGTGTTTTTTTTAGAAAATGATGATCCTTTCTTAAGAACCACCACCCCTATTTATACTTTTCAGCAAAAAAAAGAAGAGTTTGAAAGAGAAAACATTATCAGTCATTATCCTCGGCAATGACAATTAACAACCGCTAAACATCATTAAGAGAAGTTAAAATGCAATCAACAACAAAATGTTCTTTTCTTTCTCCTTTTAAGGAAAACGTTTTTCCCTCTTTCAAACTAATAAATTATTTAAAGTCAAAACAATTTATTCCTATAGTATAGAAGACTAGTAAAGAAAATACCTCTTCTAGAGTAATCCTTTTCTTTCCATTGTACACATTGAACTTTAAATTATGGAAAATGTGTGGTTTTGATCCTTGAAGTAAAATATTTAAAGGATTCATTATTTAAAATATTTGAATTTTAAAAATGTCAAGGTTAAAGTATTTTCTGAAAGTAGTTGTTAGGACAACATTGATAGACCTAAGAAGTTCATCGACCCACTAAACTTTTCCGTGTGTATCATACTTGACCTGTATTAGTAACCATTGAAAAAGAGAATAGAATTGAATTGCTAATTAATGAACCATGAACAGAGCAAACGTGATAGTAAATGGGATCAATTTATATATTTAAAATAACTATTTTGATTTTATTTGAAGGGTTGCCAGCCACGGTACCAACCCTATTGTAGATTTACTGTAGTTTTTAAAGTATATGAAACCAAAGAGAGAAAAAATAGAGTATTACCATCGAGAGACGAGAGTATCACAATTTACAGAGTTAATATCTTAAAATGTCACTCAACTTAGAGAATTTAGCTAGTAAAGTCATTGAACTTTGTTTTGTATCAATAAAATCACTTAATTTGTGTATTTATATCAATAAAATCACTCAACTAAATTTATCATTAAATTACTTTTTATAACATGTAAAAATAAACTCCACAATAAATAAAAAATTTAAAACTCAATACAAAAAAATTTAAAGACAAACTTAATTAGTTAAACAAATACTCTTATGATATTACATTACAATAAACAAATATACACTGATACTCAAAACAAATTCACGACGAAAACTCGAAGGTCACAAAATTTAACTTTATTTTTCTACTTCTGTCTACGAGTTTTTATTTTTCTATTTTCAGAAAGTTGTGAGAATGTTTAAAAAAAAATTATGCTCTGTTTACGGCGAATTTCAGAATGCATCGCATTGGTGAGTATTTTCCAAAAAAAAAAAGTGAGTATTGAACTTCCATTTTGTTTCGTTTTTAATGTTTTTTCTATAAAAATATTTGTGGAACACTTTAATTTCATGGAAAATGATAGGTACTTAACTTTTTTCGCTATAAATGATAATTGTATAGCAGGAAATTTCATATGATATTATTTTATATTTATTTATTGAAATGCCATAAGAGTATTTATTTCACTAATTAAATTTGTCCATAAAATTTCTTAATGAGTTTTATTTAATTTTATTTACTTATGGGATTTATGTTTCATGGTATAAAAATAATTTTCAATTTTGTCCAATTTAGTTGATTGATTTTATTTATACAAATACATATGTTGAGTGATTTTATTGATACAAATGCATGAGTTGAGTGATTTTATTGATATAAAATAAAGTTTAATGACTTTACTAGATAAATTCTCTAAGTTGAGTGACCTTTTAAGATATTAACTCCAATTCACAAGAGGGGGAATGAATTTGAAGGAATGAATTGTAGATTATGTAATTTATTAGTTAATAATTGTAGATTATGTAATTTATTAGTTAATATAATTGTATTATGTGATTTTTAGTTAATAATTGTAGATTATGGAATATTTTATGCTTTCACAAGTATTTATGAATCTTTCCATTTATTTAGTTCATTTTAACCCCATATATTTCAATCCAAATAATATTTAGAAAAATTATTGGCTCATATATTTATCATCTTAATCTATTTTAACTCGTTCAAATTCATGTCAATCTGCCTATACCCCTAATTTATACTTTAAGAGAATTATTAAATATTACAGGACTTATTTTTTGGTGGTACTGATTCACCAACAACCACATTAGAATGGGCAATGGCAGAAATACTAAGACAACCAGAAATTATGAAGAAAGTCCAAGTTGAGCTTGTAGAAGTCGTTGGAAAAGGAAAACCAGTAGAAGAATCAAATATTCCTAAACTCCCTTACTTGCAATTCATTGTCAAAGAAACCTTAAGACTGCACCCACCAACTCCATTTTTAATACCCCGAAAAGTGGAGCAAGATGTTGAACTGTGTAACTATATCATCTCGAAGGGCTCACTAGTACTAGTTAATGTGTGGGCAATTGGCCGAGATCCTACTTTTTGGAAGGATCCTTTGGTATTTAAACCCGAGAGATTCCAAAGTTTAGAAGTGGATATGCGAGGGCAAGATTTTGAATTGATTCCTTTTGGTGCTGGTCGAAGAATATGTCCTGGTTTACCATTGGCATTGAGATTAGTCCCAATAATGTTGGGTTCACTCTTGAATTCCTTCAATTGGAAACTTGAAGCAAACATTGAGCCAAAAGACTTAGACATGGAGGAAACATTTAGTTTCATCTCATCCAAAGTTCATCCTTTGCGAGTTATCCCATCTCCTCTTTGATGTTTGTACAATGTAATAATTGAGTGCACGTAAGATTTCCTACTGTTGGTTTTTCAGGTTTATTATTTTTGGTCCTTTTCCTTTTCAAAACAAAATAAATTTTGTATGTTTTACATTTTTTGGTTCTCTTTTGCACTGGAAAGTGTCATTTTTTTAATAAACACCTTGTCCGTTAATTCACGAAATTTGGAGAAAAGCGACTATATAGAGTTTAATTGATTGTCCACTTGACATTTAATTTTTCAAATGGGGACATATATTCGTCTCCTTAGGTTATCTTTCATTTCTAGCATATTATTTCTTCCTTTGTTCGTGGAAAGCTTTTGATCATGTTTCCTTGTCAAATTGAAAAATATATATTTTGTTTTTAAAACGAAAAATGATATTTGGAAATTAATAATGTTTGGTTATGACTACAAATTGGAGTTGTTTTTGACTTTTTGTGAATAGTTTGGTGATAAAAAAAAGTAAAACAACATTTTGTTGGTTTTTTACATGTAATGACCCAGTCGATCATTTTTAAAAAGTTTCGTGAATTTATCATTTTACCCCTCCCGATTTCGACCCCGAGTCTTTTATATTGAGTTTGAAAAGTTGATTTCGAACTTTGAGTTAAAAGTTGAGAATTTGGTAAGTTTGTGATTTTGAAAGGTTAAGTTGCTTAAAAGTGGTTTTTGGAGTCTTTTGGAGTTTCAAGTGTCGGAATGAAATTTTATCGATTCTATCAGTCCTAGAATGTGGAATCTGGTCTAAGAGAGTCGTCGGTTTTAGATTCAAATCAGTCTTTTTGAGGATTTGAGATCCTAAGTTAGAAAACTGTGGAAATTTAGCCTTTGGATTGACTTTGATCAGCATTCGGGATTTAGATGCTCGGATAGGAGTTCGAGAGTTTCGTTGGATTTGGGGGATAATTTTATGCTTAGGTGAAGTCTTGGTTAATTTTTTAGAGGTCCCGAGCTTGTTTTAACCTTTTTAGGCATTATGTTAGTTTCTTGTGACTATCACAAGTTTTGGGTCAAGGAGACCTCAGATTCGTGTTTCGACAGTTCCATTGAGTCTGAAACATTGAGTATAGTCGATTTTCATAGATGGTTTAAGTGCACGGGGTTTCGAACGAATCTCAAGGGTCCCTTCAATGATTTATGTTTGGTTGTGTTTATTTTGCTGAGCCTACAGACCTCGTTTTTGGGAAGACTTGTTCGCTTAAGCTAAGTTCGCAGAAGCGAATGAGGCTTCGCTATTGCGAGAGGCACCACTTTTTGGGGTTTGCTTTAGATAACCGCTTAAGTGCACTTGGATCTGCTTTTGCGACATCAGAGAGGGTTTTAGACCTACCCATTTCAAGGTTTTAGCCCAATTTTCCATTTTTGAGCTTGGTGTAATCCTTGGAGGCAATTTTGAAGAGATTTGTTGCGCTAAATCTTTTGAGTAAGCTTTTGTGACCCTAAAACTTTATTCCCTTTGATTATTTATGGATTTTAACATCAATACTTAGGATATTGATTGGCAAATGACAAGGTTTTTCAAAAACTTAAGTTCTAAACTGAAATGGAGATTGTGAATTGATTTCAATTCATTTTTCAAAATGATTTTCACCAATGAGTTCCAAATGTCTTGGGTAATTTCTTCAAGTAAAGATTTTCATATTCAAACCTCATCTTCGGAATTGGATTTTTGAGTTGATTGACCAATTTTTCAAAGTATAGGATGTGGGTATTATTGTTTCCCAAATCTTATTGTGGTTACTTGATTGAAATAGATTGTGTGGCTTTGGACGTTGTTCGGAAGGGGAAGACTCAAGTCTTGTATTGACTATTTGATTGAATTAAGGCAAATGATCTCTTAAACTTTGTAAATCTAGTAGAATCATGTATTTCTCTTCATTGTCTGTGTTAGAGAGTAATGAGAATGAGATGATGGATTCATTGTTCCACTTGATTAATCTTAATGAACTAAAAAGGGATTAATTAAAAGACAACGGTTGATCATTATGCTTTGTGAATTTCCTTGTTGTGACCCCTATTGCTTGAGTTGTTGTCTCTTCCTTATGAGGTGAAATTGCTTATTTTAATTGATTGTTGTACATCGTGATGAGACATGTGATATAAAGTCGAAGAGAAATGATTCCGGCTAGTGAAGTGATATAAAACCGATGGAAAATGGTTTCGGCTAGTGATATGATGTTGAAGGGAAATGATTCCAGCAAGTGATATGAAATAAAGCAGAAGGGAAATGGTTTCGGCTAGTGATGTGATATAAAGCCGGTGGAAAATGATTCCGGCTAGTGAAATTGTGCCAAAAGGGAAACGGTTCCGACAAGAGTTGACTATTGTAATTGATCTACTTGTTACTTGTGATTGATATACTTGTTACTTCTGATCGATCTATTTGTTACTTGTGATTGACATACTTGATTCGTGTTGATTGTTGAACTGTGACTACTAAACTGTGTGGCTAAGCCTTGTGAACTGTTAGGTTGGACTGATTTCTTTGCAAGTTGTAGTTTGAGGAGGTCCGGTTGGGATGAAATGAGTATTCGATTTCTAGCTAGTTTTTTCTTGTTTATTAGGTTGCTTCATAAGTACCGTGTTGGTTGATACTTACTCCTTGCTTCTACACTTGTTTAGGTTCTGAGCATGGCACCGAGTGATTTCTCTTCTTCTTCTTCTTCTATTTTTGAGGCTTGTTAAAGGACTTTGAGAGGAAGTTTCTTGTCATCCCGGCGGGCCTTGTTGTTTCTTATGTTATGCTTTGTTCTATTTGACAAATAAAGACATTGAGACTTGTAGTTATATTTAAACTCTGCACTTTATGTATTAGTGGCTTGTACACGTGATAATCAAGTTTTGGGGTTATAATAGAATGAATAAGTTTTTCACTTTTATCTTGGCTTGCTTTATCTTTCCGTATTTCTTTCGTTTCGTTGGATTGAGATAGAATACTCAACCAAGCATTCAGCTCGATGGATTACTCCTGCAGCAGATAGTTCTCAGCCACAAGGTTGCCGGTATGCCCCAATGAGAAGGTACTCTCAAATCGAATATCTCGTGGCACCACATCTTTAGATGCCTTGGTGGGAATAGACAAATGTCATCACGTCCATTTTTGGATCGTGATAAAAGTAAATGCCTTTATATATATATATGTGTGTGTGTGTGATCTTGGGCATATTCATATGCCTAATTACTACAAATTACCCATCTTTTAACGGGAGTTTAAAGACATTCACTAATCTAACTAACATAAGAATTGCGATGATTGCATACTAACATACATAATTAGCAATTTTGCAGGGTTCCTAAGGGGTTGAAGATGACAAGTGACGCCAGGAGCACAAGCTGGCGCGGCGCCCCAACATCATTGGCGCAATAACGACACGCCAAGGCCCAGTTTACTAGGGCTGCATTTTGGCGCACTGGCAGCGCAGCGCGATTAGGGCGCGATGCCCCAGTGCTGTGCGGACGTTTGAGAGAAAGTTGATTTAAAAAAGACTCCTTGTTGAAGTAGATTTAGGCTCTAATTTTCCTAACTTCTATAAATAGTCCTCTGGGGATAATTTGTGGGGGTTCGACATTATTTTGGTGTGCAAGAGTAAGTTTCATCGTTTGTAATAGGTTTTGATCTTCTAACTCTTCTATTTTCCGAAAATCGCATGAACAATAGTATTTTGTGGTTTTCTAATAGCATGAGTGGCTAAACTCCCTAGTTCTGGGGTTGTAGCTACCAATCGAATGTTGGATATTTAAGGTTTATGAATTAGTTCTTGGTTGTCATTATAAATTACTTCTATATTCTTATTTTAGTATTTTATTCTTGTGCACCATAAGATAAATCTACTGTCTAATCTTAAAATCGAGAGAGGAGGGATTAGATAGACTAGAGATTATAGAGAGCTTGATCGACCCATTAAGTTGAGGTGATTTGTGTTCAGGAGTGACACCCGGACGAACAACTCGCTTAGTTACGAAACAGGATGAAATATAAATGCTTGCTAGTTAGTCTGTTTATCCCTGCTCAACGATGTAATTAGACAGCTAATTGGAGTAGGAGACTAGAGGTGTGTAACCCGACTCATACAATTAACCCTGTAAACCAGTAACTTGACAACTAAAATTAGTTCTAAGTCGATAATATGATACATGAGATTCGTTGCATGCTGCAGCCCTGGAATTGTCTTTTACTTGTTTGAAACATCATCTTAAAGTCATTCACAAGTAGTTACTTTTAGTTATTGCATAATTCGTAGTAATAGTAAACAACCATCACCAACTCTTGAAAAGGCTACTTTTATTTTATTTGTGGAATTGAGTGTTAGATATAAATCGATCATAAGTCCCTTGGGAACGATAACTCGTTTCTTTAAAGAATCTATATTACTTGCGCGACCACGTACACTTGCGTGTATATTGGGGAGTAACAATATATATATATATATATATATGCAGATGAAGAATTGTGCATCTATCAAATTATTATACAACACACACAAAATGGATTGTCTATGAGGATTGTGATGGATGAGATAATATATTTTCATTCTTAATTAGCTAAGAATTTTGACGTTAAGTTTAGATGAGAAAAGAACTTTTAATAAAAAGCACTTCCCCCTTTTGTGTTTAATATGATGTAATGAACTAAAGATCTCATAGATTTCTTTTTTTTTTAAAGAAAATTTTGGTATTTTATTAATAATCTAAAAATAAAAAAATAAACACTACCTCGGGCATAGCCCAACCAATACCGAGCCCAAATAAAAAAAATACATAAAAGAATAACATTCTATTCTACCCACCTAAAACCCAATCCAACTCTTGTTGGGTATGTAGCAAGAGTTAATGGGAAATTGAGGGAAGATGAAAGAGGAACTTGGAAAAAGTTGGGAACTTGAAAAGTTCTCTTATGCTTTATTGAAAAGACATTGAAAAAACATTTGTCCCTCATCGGTGGTGGAAAGAAAAATAGGAGAGTTTAAATATAGAAACACTCCTGTTAATTGTTAAAAGGGTTGGAAAGAGGGACCCCCCTTGCGCCGTCGTCGTCGTCGCTCGCTCGGCTTCGGCTTTGGATTTGGATTTGGAAAAATGATCTATCGAGAGATTATTTTTTGGACAAAGTTTGTTTTAATTATTTTAGTTAATTAATTAAATTAAATTAAATGGCCAACGTTTTAATTAGTTAATTAACCGATTCAATTAATTAGTTAATTAACCCGACCCGACTCGGATCCACGCGCGATTCGTTTTATTTAAATCTTTCCCGTTTTATTTAAATTTCCCGCAGTGACTGTTCTGAAAGGTTGCAACTTTCAGAAACAGCCATGACCATTTGAAAGGTTGCAAACTTTCATGAATGGTCGTGTGGATTCTGAAAGGATTGCAACCTTTCGGAACCAGTTCCTCTTGCCTATAAATACATTGATTCTTCAGATTTATTCCTTACGAATTTTTCTGATTTCTTCTTCTTCTTCTGCACAAAATTTCTTCGTGTATTTTACTGCTGTTGAGTGGTTCGCTGACACCAGAGTTTTGGGTATCAATACACTGGTGATTGAGATCATTCTATCCTGGGAGGACATATTCCAAATCAAACCTCGGATACTAGAGGGGAATAATTTCCTTAAGGGGACACTGTGCATTCAGTGGGCTTGATCTTTTTCTGATTTTGTTTTTCCAGATTGTGGTACGTTTTTTTTTTTTTACAGATTTTAGTTTTGTCAATTAATTTCTGTTCATCTATTCTTACTGGTTTATTAAACTTTGGTTACTTCGTGTTTCTGCAAAGTTTATTGAAATCAGTAATTCTGATTTTTTATACACAGATTGATAACAACTCTTACCCCGGTGATGCTATATATATATATATATAAAGTAGTGTTTCATAAAGCAGATCCCCTCATTACCTTCTTTGTATTCTTGCATCTTTCTCTACCTCTTTTCTCCTGAGATATGTAACCGCCTTGGACTAATTCAAGCCTCGACTTTCTATTTAGTTGGATCATCAACAACCTGGAGCTTCTATTCTTTTGTGTTGATGTGTATGCTAACAAGAGTAAGTACCTTCGTCCCTGTATTGTGACCTTTTGTTTTGCTACTAACTGCTTTTCCGTCTTTAGTTGTGCTCTTAGGTTACATGAGTTGTGCTCTTTATATTTTAATATGCTCGTAGATCTTGTCTATTGGAGAGATTTTTCTTCCCTCGGTAAGTCTTCACACTTCTTCTCCTGGATTGGAGTGCATGGGTAGCTCTGGTCCGCCTCCTTCAAAGAGTGTTGAACTTCTTCCAGGTTTAAACGTCCCACACTGCCCCAGATCCTCCCATTTTGTCGAGTCATTTTTGTTGGCTGAAATAACTTAGGCTAGATAGATTTCAACTATCAAATGACTATACAAAGAAAATTCCCAAACTCAAAAAGGAATACTAGACGACATGCACAAATACCGCTTTTTAGATAGTTATTTAACTTATATTTGGTGTTAATTAATTTTTGCAAGTTTTCTACTTTGATCACAACTTTAAATGCACACAATTGAAGTTGAAAATTTGTGTTTGACTACGAAGATTTTTGTCTGAAGTATGGCCCTGTGAAGATGGTCAAACATTAGACATTTTTGTTTGAAGATTGGCATGGTTTGTCAAGGTCAACTTCAAACATTTTTTTTTATTGAAGTACTTGTAGATTTTACATGGCAAGACATTAAACATTTTTTCCTGAATTTTGGTACGGCTTGCCAATACCAATTTCAAACAATTTTCCTTCAAGTTGTGGACTTTACAAGGCAAGTTTCACACATTTTTGACAATTAAGAGTTACAAGTCTATTCTAGATTGAAGGTGATTCCTATGACACTTGAACAACTATAGATGAAGATTGGCATGGTTTGTCAAGATGTTCTACTTTATTTTTTTTAAAAAAATTCAACCACTAAGATATTATAATATATATTCATAAGATAAATAATTGACATCGTCGATTTTATAGTTCATTTAATTCAATTTATTAGGTTAGTCATTCGTGAAAAAGACAAATGATGAATAGAACAAATAAGTTTAGTTTAGTTTTCATCTTTTTAAAATCGAACTGAAAAAAAATAAGAAAGAAATACTATAAAATTAAGGGGGGGGGGGGGGG